>NC_064920.1:444847295-445150325 GCF_023897955.1 Schistocerca gregaria
GAGACACTGCTACAAAAACGTGCATTTCGTGGAAGGTAAGGTCTGGTAAGGAACATTACTGTTGTGTTAGCAGAGATGTTTGAAAGCACAGTGTAGCCAATTACATTGCTATTGTTGCCAACGCTTAGGGCTCAGGCTCAGAACTGTGAATCTACAAAGCAGATAAAATTCAGAAAAGGAAACAGTTACAGTGCAACGTCAGTGTACCTTCCGTTCACAGAAAACTGCAGTATTGTAGAAACATATGCAGAGACGGATTGTTGCTTGATATCTTCGCTGAATAAGAAATGGTACAAATTTCTGTTGGATCATAGGACACATGTATCAGTTTTGCTTCTGGACGTTGTAGAGAAGAGGAGACTGAAAACCATGATTGTGTAAATCAAATAACAGTTAACGGTCAAATGGCGGAAATTTCTTCAAGGGAATATGGGAAAAAATGTTTTCGCGAACAAATGGGAGTGTTGCCAACTGTGGGGCAGGGATTTTTGACGGTACTTGGATTAGACAGTGTGGTTGGGCATCATGCTGAAATCGACCTTTGGCGATCTTTGAGTACAACAGTTGTAATTGTTTCTATGTCAGAAGGTACAACCATATCTAAGGTAGTACCAAATAAATTGTGAATAAGGGCATTAAAAGCTGGTTTTCATGAGAGAGTACCAGCAGTTACAGGAAAGCTAATTTGGGTCACAGAAGACCACGATATATCACAGCAAGGATGAAGTCGTCTCTGGATTTCAGCTACAAATGAATGTAGAGGGAATTAAATCCCAAAAGTTCGAGACTGACCAGTTAAACTTCATCTTGCCACCTGAGACTCCGCATTTCACCGCTTGTCCATTTATGGTATGCACATGGGCATATTAGTAGCTTTCTTTTATTTCTTTTTAAGTCATCCCTGCGAAGAACATGCCGTTTTCCCATGTCAAGTGTCCATAAAATTTTCCTAAGTGTGTTTTTATGTCAAGCACGTTTTATATCATTTCTATTTAACAATAGCCTTTAATATAAGAGGTGATAATTCTCTTTTATAGAGCGTAGTGAAATTGACGTCTTTCGGTAGATAGAGTATAAGGGCGATGAAAGGCTGAAACTGACATCTAGCGAGGTTCTGTTCTGAAATATTGTATCACTTCTTTGGGATGCCACTCGCGTATTTTAATATAGCCACACGAGAAGACTACATGATCTTAATACAACACCTTCTGATACAGCAAAGTACATGAACAAACACAATGTTTACGAAAATGTATGTGCCACTGTTTGTGGCACATGTCTGTGCCTCATGACTACCGGAGTGAATATTTTAATAGTGAATACTGGAAAACACATCCTGCCACAGACATCATGACTGTACATCTCGATTGCCTAATACAGAGTGACGAACAGCCCGAAACAATTCGCGCCCCATACCATAAAAGGCGTGACGCGAACGCTTCCGAAGTGCTTCGTCTACAATTTCGACAGTCTTGTTTTTGATTCAAATTGTTTTTAATAATTCTAAAATGATTGATTGATAGTCAGCTGTTGAGAGATATTTATATTAAAAAGTGAAGTCATTCGAATGAGTAGTTTAACTAATAATAATAACTATACTTTAACGTTTTGGCGTCCTTGCTCCGAACACAGCAGCCAATCACAGAGCAGTAGCATTATGCAGGCGATCTTTCTCACAGGATTGGTACCGAATCTAACATCTGTCACAGGTACCTCACACCACATTTCGTCATCTTTATACTTCTTGCATCTCCACTGCTCTGGGAATAGCTTCTTGGAGCCTAATATGATGGCTGACTAAGAGATTAGATCCTCACTTCCCTGTAATTTCAGCTTAATAGCGCTATAGCATCTCAGTGAAGCCATGACGTGGTGGTACCATCTGCTTTAAGAAGGACACCTTTAGAATACATCAGGTAGGAGTTCTTTAGAGAACTTTCGCGGTATGTGATGAGTTTGTATATCTCCAATTATAACCCTCACGTGCTCTGTTTTCCTGTTACGAACAGACACCAGGGAACATACTAGATAACACAACAGCTTGCTGGTAAAAATTGTTGGCCGACTGAAGGTATACCTGGGCGATGTCTCCCGTCCTCATTTTCGCAGGGTCAGAGCGCCGGCTGCACATTGGTCCCCCAGCGGCCGGAAAGCCGCGGCGCTGATGGGACGCGGCGCCGGCCCAACCAGCTCGATGATTATCGCGGCGCTCCGGAATCTGTTCCATTGTGCCGGCGCGGCCGTTTAATTACATTAGGCACGGGGCGGCCGGCGAGGAGGCTGCGTCAGCGGCACGCGCACGGCCTGTGTCGTAATTAGCTGCGACCTAGCAGGGCTACCCCACGGGCTCTGCTGCTGTCGTCTGCTGGGAAATTGTCGCGCTGACTGGACTCCCCAGTGTCTCCGGCTCCATTTCTGCACCCTGCGGCCTGGACCAAACGTTCACTGTGCCCAAGAAGGAAAATGTTAGTGCGGTCTTTTAGAGATTTCCAATTCATTCAAGATTTGTTGCTCCAACAACGCATATGGAGTAGATGAAATGAGTACATTCTTAGATCAATAGCACATGAGGTTCTGAGGTTCTAGGTATTGACATTTGCTAAAATGCCAATATTAGTACTGGTGTAGTCTCCATGGGTGGCAATGCCACCACTGACTTTGGCATCTGTTCGATCACGCAGATGGCCATACTGCCCTGGGACATGTTATTCCTCGCTTGTCTGTTCACAGAGGTTGAAACGTCCCCTTAGAAAAATTAGTAAATTACTGTGCTGGTAAACCCCTTACGTTATTTGATTTTCAAATAGCTGAGCAAAACTGAACGTGCTCAGACATTTCTCTCTCTACTTATTCTGATCATCACTAAGCTCACATACAATATTTTAGCGCAACGCAATCTGACTTTTAATAATCCCTACAAAAGAATGGCCCTTACTTACAATGACCTATACCTTTCATGAATCACTTACCTCACAAAAATCTTCACTACTCGAACTACCGCAGTACAGCGAGGGCCACTACAGCCAGATAAATAAAAGATTCAAACTACTGAAGGCACTAACTACTGATAGGCATAGTTAGCAAATGAAAGATCTTGATAAAGAACAAACAATGTATTTACCTTAATAGTGTTCAAAAGTCACAATATATATTTCAGTTCAGGACATCCAGTCTTACAAATTTACTGTCTCTGATGGACAGACGTTCAGATCATCCGCCATCTCTCTCCCCACATCCACCATTGCTGGCGGCTCACCTCCAACTGCGCAACGCTACGCGCTGTCAACAGCCAACTGCCCAACACTACAATAGCGACTATTTCAACAATGCCCACCAGCCACAGACTACAGACAGCACAGCCAGTGATTTTCACACAGAGCTCTACGTGGCGTTACCAATATAAAAAACCTAAAAAGCCTACTTACAAGATATTGGTTGATGAGTCGCACGAGTCACTTCTGGCCCCATCATATCCCACATGCGCTCTATTGGACACAAGTCCGAGATCGTGCTGGCCAGATCGTGCACGTCTTGCGGAGCACGTTGAGTTTCACAGGCAGTTTGTGAGCAAGCGGAACAATACATCACCTTCCTGTTGCAACAATGGTTCAAATGGCACTGGGCACTATGGGACTTAACATCTTAGGTCATCAGTCCCCTAGAACTTAGAACTACTTAAACCTAACTAACCTAAGGACATCACACAACACCCAGCCATCACGAGGTAGAGAAAATCCCTGATCCCGCCGGGAATCGAACCCGGGAACCCGGGCGTGTTGCAACAATGGCAAAAGACCTTGTCTAACAACATTTTGCATGTACGGAGCGCTAATTAGCGTCTATTTCCCTCCAGAAACACCAAAGGTGAACGAGAATTAGAGCTTACTGTACCCCAGACCATATGGCCTGGTGCGTTGGCCGTGTGGTAACTTTCTGTGGGACCAAATTGCAGATGTCACTAGACGTACACACTGCTTAAGTTAACTTACGCTAAGGACAACGCACACACCCATGCCCTAGGGAGGATTCGAATCTCCGTTAGGGGGAGCCGCGTGAACCATGTCAAGGCGCCTTAGACCACTCGGCTACCGCGTGAGGCGCGGGCCAGTATGTCTTGGACGAATTCACTTTACGAGACAGTACTCACTAGGTCAACATCGTACATGTAAACGACCTTAACTTGTGTGCAGGCAGAATCTGCTTCATCACTGAAGACCACAGCGCCCCACACCATCTTCTGAGTGATCCTCTCACGGCACCGGTCGAGACGTGCACAGCGATGCTGACTCGTGACTGGAAGACGGAGTAGAGGCGTGTGTGCCCTTGGTCCAACGGTTAGTAACTGGTTCTCAACAGTTCATGTTGACACGTCTGGGCTCACAAGATCTCTTATGCGATCTTCGGTAACTGTACGGTCTGTCATTGCTTCCCTTACAATACGATGATCCTGGGAGGCGTCTGTGCTGTGTGCACGTCCAGAACCTCGTCTACAGGTGAGAGAACGTTCACTTGACTGATATCAGCATCATTGCACAACTGACGCAGCACATCCAACTTGTGTGGCAATGCTCCGAAAGGACCATTCTGTCATTCGGCAGGCTGCAATTTGACCTCTTTCAGATTCGCTGACTAAACTGTTGGAAGTACGATGACGTCTGCTTGGCGTAGTTGCGTACTTGCTTCACACGTCTGAACCAAGCCGAGTACTGTGCCTCTGAGAATTCTGTATTACAGTGCACACACACACACACACACACACACACATACAATACACGGCGCTCTGGTAGCTACGCCATTACACTGCTGGTGGACGACGTTGAAACCATTGTCAGTGCATTTGCTATCCCGCAGGTGGCATACGCAAACATCAGATAAAATTGATGTCCTTATTAAGGTGTACTGAAGATGCTAAACCAGTTCTGTGTCTCTACATTTGGAGCGGCAACTTCCGCAATAGTGTTCTCTGTTATTTCAGATGCTTAGCTCTAGCTGCATCTCTCTGCGTTTCGTTTTACCCATGTCTGCAGTAGACATTCCTGACGTTCAACACGAAGAGAAGTTACTCACCAGTCTTTGACCACGGGGCGAGTGATGATAAGTTCCACATTAGTAGACCTTAATTATTCCTTAATTATAATTATATTAAAAAGAAATTTCAGAACCTGTTAGATGACGAACAGTTAGGGCTCAGGAACGGTAAATGTACCAGACAAGCCTCTCCGACGTTTTACTGGGTACTAGAAGCAATAATGAAGATAGATACACAAAAATGAAGAAAAGACAATCTTCAATGCCGCAAGTAGTTTTTAATTCCAAGTGTAAGCCACAGGAAAAGACATGTAGTATACAGTCTGTAAAAGTACAAATGGGAGGTACTCAGATAGGAAGCACATAAGAAAGAGATGCAGTCTTCCGGCACTACCGTTCTATCTATAAATTGAAGGAACATTTTCATCACCTTCATGAGATTAGGGGTCGTATTCGCCTGTTCCGGTCTCTGTCATTCATTCATCCATCTCTAACGAGGTTTACCTAGTTCTCTCTTTCCACTCGGGCCATAATTCATTGTCTTCTTTGGTAACCTAGATCTCATCATTCTGTCAACATGATCCTTCCATTTCATTCTATTCTCTTTTACCCTCCCATCAACTGAAAAGATTTTCAAATCTGATCTTATCGTTACTCATCTTATTTTTTTCATTTTATTACAGCCCTTTACATCTACTAACTGTATCTCTGTATACATGATTTTTCTCTTTTTGTTATGGTCCATTTTCGAAGAAAGAATTGCAGAAATAAAAATTCGGTTCAGGAGTTGGATTAAATGTCAGGATGGAAAGATATCAATAATAAGGTTCAGTGATGACATTGCTATCTTCATTGAAAATTAATAAGAATTAGAGGACATGTTGGACGGAATGAACAGAGTAACGAGGACAAAATATGGAATACAGATAAATCAAAGGGAGATGAGAACAGTGAGGTGTAGCAGAAATGAGATTAGTGACAAAGTGAATTTCAAAATTGGAGGACCGGGAAGTTGAGAATGTCTCGCCAAAAGAAGTCTACTAATAACAAACATCGGCCTTAATCTGAGAAAGAAATTTCTGTGATTGCAGTCTAACCTCGAAAAGACGTAACAGAGGCAGAAAATCACACATGCAAACTTCACCAGCATATTCATGGAAACAAATGCACTTGAGCATGAGAAGAAATTCTCGAAACGCCTTGTGCTAAGCAGCAAAATATGAGTAAGAGGAGCAATTTTTATTATTTAAACCAGGAACATTTCCGGTCTGTAGATAAAATGTTTAAGGTAGTGAAGCAGTAGAATTCAAACACGAACGGGGTACTGTTTGTTGTCATTCAGAGTATTGCGAGGGGAGGTGGCGACGCTGGCATGGGACGGAGCTGTTGCATACGAAGGCGCCAACGTGGGTTCTCGAACATCCTAGAAGGCTGATGTAGAGATACACTTCCAGTGAAAAGAAAAATGAAACCTGATTTAAGGTTGGGTACAGAGTACTGCACTTGTCCGTGTCAACAAAGTGAGAAGACACAAAATTGTGAAGCAATGACGGAAATAAAAAAAAGGTTCAGGAGTGGAATTAAAATTCAAAGTGAAAGGATATCAATTATACCGTCCGCTGATAACATTGCTATCCTGAATGAAAGTGAAGAAGAATTTCATGATCTGCTGAATATAATGAACAGTCTAATGAGTAAAGAATATGGATTGAGATAAATCGAAGAAACACGAAAGTAATGAGAAGTAGCAGGAATGTGAACAGCGAGAAACTTAAGATGGAGGTTGATGATCACGAAGTAGGTGGAGCTAAGGAAGTCTCGTACCTAGGCACTAAAATAACCAATGACTGACGGAGCAAGGAGGACATCAAAAGCAGACTAACAATGGCAAAAGGGGCATCGCTGACCAAGAGAAGTCTACTAGTATCAAACTTAGGCCTTAATCTGAGAATGTACGTATGGAGCACAGCGTTGAATGGCACTAAATCGTAGACTGTGGGAAAGCCGGAACAGAAGAGAATCGAAGGATTTGAGATGTGGTAATGCAGAATATTTTGAAAATTAGGTGGACTGATTAGGTAAGGAATGAGGTGGTTTTGGCAGAATTGGAGAGGGAAGCAATATATAGAAAACACTGACAAGGAGGAGAGTCAGGATGATAGGACATCTGTTAAGACACCCGGTAATGACTTCTATGGTGCGACAGGGAGCTGTAGATGGCAGAAATTGTAGAGGAAGCAATAGATTGGAATACATCCAGCAAATAACTGAGGACGTAGGTTGCAAGTGCTACTCTGAGATGAAGACGTTGGCACAGGAGAGGAATTCGTGGCGGGCCGCATCAAACCAGTCAGAAGACTGATGCCTCAGAAAATAAATAAATAAAATAAATTCTGAAATATCGAGACATACCAAGATCGCTTGTAAATCTAATTGCTGGTTGCCAGTTTCGACACTGGTAGTAAAACGTTTTACAAGCGATCTTGCCGTATCTGACACTTCAGAATATGAAATAGAAGTTTAATCGATACTGCCAAGGAAAATACGTAAAATCGCGTAGAAAGTGACTTCTGAATAGTGAAACGTATGTTTGATATTTATGGTGACAACGCTTCCAGGCTTAGTCGTGATTAGTCAGTGATGAACAAAGCTTACTCTGCGCTACTGCGCCTTTGCTTTTTGATCGTAGTCCACGCTGAGTCGATGCGTTCTTCGATGTGACACGCTGCAATAGAGGTTGCTCGACACGACGCTTACTGGTGCGACACTCGACTGTTTGTGTCGTATCGCGAGCTGAATCCGGTATCGTATTGCATATCATATCGACCCAGTGTGAGCCGTCATAAGAAGAGCAACGCTAGCTTCCTTGCCGTGACTTATTCTCAGAGCTGTTGAAGTAATAGATGCTGGCCGTACGACTGTGACTGTATGTGTAAACATGATAGAAGTGGAGATCTTTTGTTGAACAGTGCAAACAGTGTTTCAATAGAATGAGAAAATAGGAGACGAGATAATGGCAAAAGTAAAGCTGTGAGGACGGGGCGAGAGTCGTGTTTGGGTGGCTCAGATGGTAGAGCACTTTCCCGCGAAAGGCAAAGGTCCCGAGTTCGAGTCTCTGTCCGGCACGCAGTTTTAATCTGCCAGGAAGTTTCAGTGTTTCAATACTTTATCATTTGATTAGCTGAGACTGTGTGTCAGAATGTTTTAAACTGTTGTGTTCTGCCTTTCGGTAGGTCTGGTCATGGGGGAGCCTCGTCAGAGAGTTCCACCGCATGAGCGTCTAGCGAAGTGATTCCAGTGGTGGTTTCCCATGACCGCGAGGGATTAACCGAGCGGTCTCAGGCGCTGCAGTGATGGACTGTGCGGCTGGTCCCGGCGGAGGTTCGAGTCCTCCCTCGGGCATGGGTTTGTGTGCTTGTCTTGAGGATAATTTAATGCTTGTCTGTGTCTTCAGGTTTCCATGGGTTTCGCAATTTCGTCGAGAATACTATTGCTTTTAGTGACTCCTATGATGGCTCCTTGAATTCCAGTGATACACACATATCGCTTTGATCGAACTATGATACTTATCTATACCAACTTAACAGGAAGACACAGGACCTCAATAATATGTCTATGTTGGCAGTCGATTTTGGTATTTATTTATTGGCCAACCAACCACTTGCCTGCGTTATTATTTAAGATAGAGTGTATGATTTTACCACCAGAAACAGTACAACGTCGGAGGAACTCATGCAGTGAAAGGTAGGCAGGAGAGATTTGCACCCTAATCTCGGAGATACAAAGCCGGTGACTACGAATCTGAGTGAAATATTATGTCTGAATATCTGTACTAAGCTATTATTTGTTCACAAGGCAATTTTTACTTTAGTTTTGCGTAAAGACATACTGATGGGAAAGAATCGCAACACAGAAGTAAGTTAATGTAGAGAAATGAAATTTCGGGTAATATATTTAAGTGTTTAATATTTCAAGATAACAGGTTAAGCGTGAGGTAGACCATTGCAAAAGTTAAATTCTAATAAATTAATAACCGGTTTACCCGCCACAACGTTGAATGCAAGCACGCAAACGTGCATGCATTGTTTTGTACAGGTGCTGGATGACAGTTTGTGGGATGGAGTTCCATACCTGTTGCGCTTGATCGGTCAATATAGGGACGGTTGATGATGTTTGTTGATGACACCGGAGCTGTCGTCAGATGATGTCCCATATGTGCTCGATTAGAGAGATCTGGTGATTGAGCGGGCCAAGCCAACATGCTGGATAACACCCGTGTTCAAAAATGGTTCAAATGGCTCTGAGCACTATGCGACTTAACTTCTCAGATCATCAGTCGCCTATAACTTAGAACTACTTATACCTAACTAACCTAAGGACATCATACGCATCCATGTCCGAGGCAGGATTCGAACCTGCGGCCGTAGCGGTCTCCCGGCTGCAGACTGTAGCGCCTAGAACCGCACAGCCACTCCGGCCGGCTAACACCCGTGTTCATGAGTTTCAACGGAACAGGTCGGATTACCAGACTGACGTACAAATTTGGACCCAGAGTGCGTGAGATAACCATGAGAGTGCTCCTGGAGTGCCCTCCAGACAGTGATTCCAGGTGTAGGTCCAGTGTGTCCAGACAGATTGGATGCACTCCCGCAACTGGCCTCCTTGTAGCCAATACATGGCCGTCACTGGCACCAGGGCAGAACTAGCTTTCAACAAGAAACACAACAGATTTCTACTCCGCCCTCCAACGAGCTCTCGCTTGACACCACTGTAGTCGCAGATGTCGGTGGTTTGGGATCAGTTATAGGTTCTCTGGTTCGGAGCTGTCATTGAGGTAGCCTATTTGTAACAACTGGTACTGCCAACTGCTACTCAAATTGCCGGCTGGAGGGGCCGAGCGGTTCTAGGTGCTTCAGTCTGGAACCACGCGACCGCTCCGGTCGTAGGTTGAAATCCTGCCTCGGGCATGGATATGTGAGATACCCTTAGGTTAGTTAGGTTTACGTAGTTCTACGTTCTAGGGGACTGATGACCTCAGATGTTAAGTCCCATAGTGCTCAGTGCCATTTCAACCATTTTGCTACACAAATTTCTGCTGCAGGTGGAGTACGATGAGCCAGAGCCATGCGCTGAACACGATAGTCTTCCCTCTCGGTTTTGAACCGAGAGAGATGGCGCAGTGGTTAGCACGCTGGACTCGCATTCGGGAGGACGACGTTTCAGTCCTATATCCGGCCATCCTAATGCAGGTTTTCTGTGATTTCCCTAAATCACTCCAGGCAAATGTCGGGCTGGTTCCTTTGAAAGGGCACGGCTGTCTTCCTACCCCCATCCTTCCCTAATCCGATGAGACCAATGACATCGCTGTCTGGTCTCCGCCTTCAAAACAACCAACCCTTCGGGTGTGTCATGTGTGTGTCATGTGGTCGTCCGGCGCCAGGTCTTCTTGCTTACTGTACATTCTCAAGACCGCCACTGCCAGCAGTCATGTACAGTGGCTACATTCCTCCCAAGTCTTTGTGCAATATCTCACAAGGAATATCCAGCTTCTCGTAACCTGAATACACGACCTCGTTCAAACTCAATGAGGAGTTAATAATTGCATCTTTGTCACCTTAAAGGCATTCTTGACTAACATCGACTCTCTAGCGCCACACTTAAGCCTCTGGCGTGAAATTTGAATGGACATCATCTTTCTGATGTAGAAACGCGTCTGCCAGCTTTCGTTTGGGTCGTACAACTCATTCTCAGTGTTGTGACATTTTTACGGTCAGCGTGTTTCAATTTAGAAAGAAGTTTTACTGTGCTATGTCAATCTGATATACTCATGTATCATACTTACAAAAGGTTATTTATCCATTTTAATTTATTGTACTGGAAGTCCTTCCTGGAAGTTGTCACACCATTGTGAGTGAGCGGCTGCAGCCCGGGTGCAGAAGTTTTGTCTGTCCTATCATCCCATTGAGCTAAATCGAGTACGAAAATCCCGCTTGTCTGTACTCGCTTCTAACGGCAGATCCCACGATGCGAGATGGCTAGTGGTGTGGAATCTGCTTTCGCTTCAAAAACTTGGTTTACCTAATGAGATTGTATCGTACCATCTAGCGCAGGCCGCAGACTAGCCGTCCAACAGAAATAACATTGGTTTAGTCCAGCGTCAACCTGGAGAAGGTAAAATGTGCTTCAAAAGAGGGAAGTTAGCAGTCTTTTCGCAGATTTTTTGAAAATTTTGTGGCAATTCCGAGCTGTCACGTTGGCAACAGTATAGAGTTAGCCCTCTATACGGAGTTTTTGAGAGATTGGGAGCTGGATAGGAGATGCAGTGATCGATCTTCGAGGGAAGTGATCGGTGATCGATGGAGACGGGAGACGAAGGCCATCTCGGGCTGTTTGGCCGCTCACTGCTGTCTTGTAGCCGATAGCAGTTTTCGCAATCCGCAGCAGCGCGATCCATATTCTGAGCAGTTCGCATCTTATATGTTTTGGATGAGCAACCTAAATTGCTTATTTAATTCCAATTTCAATTTGAGTTCTTCAATTTTGCAACAGTGAGCAGCACAGATAAGGATATCTTTGTGCTATATTCTCCACGCAGTCTTTCCACCATATGGTTCCCTCCACAGCGTTAGTTTCGCCATCTGTTAATCTAATTCGAGGTCCAGTTATCTTTGTTTCACTGCTAACTTCTGAATAACCTTTGCTTTATTTAAGAGTAAATCTGATTCTGGGAATGACAGATTACTTCTGATTAACTTTTGTTTCATTTTAGAGTAATTTAGGTTCCGTAAAAAGCAGATTTCTTGTGATTAACGTTTACTTCATTTAGAGTGATTGAGATTCTGTTAAAGGCCGATTACTCGAGATTACCTTCTGTTTCGTTTCAATTAGGAGTGTACGAGATTCTGCTAACGAAGATTACGTTTGATCAGATTATGCTTCATTTTAAAAAAAAAGATGAATTCTGTCAAATGCAAATATCTTTTGATTTATTTTTGTTCAGTTCTTGAGTAACTAACAATTCTGTTAAAATCAGACTTGACTTACATTACGAGATCTTTAATTGTCCCGTAGCATTTCTGGTTAGTTAATAACAGGTGCAGCAGTGGAAAAACATACAAATTTATTCACAACGCTGCGAAACGAATACAACACGAGTAACAATGCTTGCAACCTAAAATTTCTGTAACTTCAAAGTGACATGAGGTAGTTGGCACAAATTTCAAGACTATTACGGACGTGAGACATCACATTTCGCAAGATCGGCTATGGAATTTTATTAACTTCCTGTCGAATTCGATCTTCTAATTCCTGGATGGAGGATCATGCTGGAAAATCAGAGATTTAAAATCACCCCAGAATAATAAGTCACACAATGAAACGACAGCGGATCTTATAGGCCAGGAAATGTCCCCGTTCTTGGAAATGTGATGACCAGGAAAGATGTTCTGTGGCGCGTAAATGGAATAGCACGTGGCATGGCACTTGGCCCCGTCATGTTGGAAGAATGTGTTTGCAGGCACAGGAAGACCAGCAAACTGTCGCATTGGGGAATGGTTCAACATGTTCTTTAATCACAGTAACCGCTTTCCCACGATCGTCTTCAAAAAAATGAGACTCACTTATCCCAAACGACGATACACCACACCACACTACCGCTTTTTGACTGTGAAGTTACGTTTGCTAAAGCATTTCGGTATTTTCACGTGACCCGTATCTAATGTTTTGCGTGTTAACGAAGCGTGTCATATAAAAATTGGCCACATTGCTCGTGATCAGATTGTGGCACAGGTCAGTATTGTCATTAATGAGTTCCAATAATTCGGCAAAACCCTTGTCTTTGTGGGAGGACGTCCGCATTCAGTTTCTGTACTTCTGAATTTTGTATGTGTAGGGTTGTAGTCGCTTCCACAATGTTTGCCACACACTGCGATTCGATATCTCGAGTTGCGCCGCATGCTTGCGTGCAGAACGGTAGGGGTTTTGGCTGACTGCTTCTTAAACTCATGCAACATTCTCTGGTTTGCACAAGCATTTTGAACTTCCACGTCTGTTTCGCACCCTATCATCCATTTTATGACAATTTTGTACCCATAGATCGATAGCATGTGCTGACGGGACTGTATCATGACAGCCGAGATATAATGAGTACGAAATAGACGCAGCGCATTTTTGTAACACTCCTTCACGGCAATAGCGCATTTTACACCGGTCCACGAAGCCATCTCCTCTGAACATCGATGTCTGGATCAATGGCAAGGGTTTTTTATCCAGTCACTCTCGTTTTCTAGTTTCCTAACGTAACGGACTATTTCCAAAGTCGCCATATCGCCCGTTTCACTGCGCATAACCTGGTACGCTACCAAGCTGTGCTTTGCTTTGTTAGTTTTATTCTTTGCGTACAGTGTACACTAGAGGAATTGTTGTCTCACATGCTTCAGGAGAGACAGCTCGACAGCACATGTTCTGCCACAGATTTAGAACTTAATTGAAGACGATCTCCCTTCAACATCTTTCATACGACGCACAAAGTCGAAGGAAATGTTTTATTTCCCGTTACAGACCAAATGATTTTTAAATCGGAATCATCCGACAGAGCTGTTTCACATTAGATACGGCCGATGTGTGATAACAGGGACAGTAAGATACGAAGAAAACACAGTACTCCAGCAGTGACCAAGCAGCGCTGGTGCAACGTGGTAGCAGTCAGAGTGGGCCAGCGCGGTGCTATCGTTTCTGGACTATTGGCTATTCTTCGCCTTTTACTGTCCCTGTTAATAAACACCGGTAACACAAATATCACACTAGAATAATTTCGGACTGCTCTTTCGAATGGCCATGTAAAATTGCGCTTTGAAAATCATTTTGTTTCTAAGAGGAAACAAACCGACGCTTTCCATTGACACTGGGTGTTTTGTGATAATGACAAACAGGGCATTCTGTATATCATTGAGTAAAAACATGTTTCCTTGCATTTATATGACTGGGTTTGGCGTTAGTGTGACATACCATGACCAGATACGTGACAAAATTGGAAGGTGTTAATGTGAAACTAAATTAAAAATAACCTTCAAAGTAGAAAACACTCTCGCGCAGAGAATAAGACATAGTATTTCATCCAAAAAGTATATGTTGGATCAGTGCAAAAAGCGACGTCTTGGGCAGGTAGGTAGAACCTTGAAAAGGCGTTACAAAAAGCACAATTGTGCACAAAATAAACTGCGGTGCGGACATGTATGTCGACAGGCAGCCACCACAGCCACGCTCGACGTTCAGCCTGCTGCAGGTAGTGCACTCTTGTGACTTCCTTCTTTTGTCTTCTTCTGCACAGTACCTTTTAAGGCTTTTATAAATTTTTGTACACTGATTAATGACTTTCACTTTTTAGCTTTTAAATATTTGGCTTAGTCTTTTAAATATTAACATGTTACGAAAGCAGCTTTTAGGGTTTCGTAATTCAGTCGGCAGAAATGAAACCCTTGTAGGATCAATTAGTATTACAAGGGATTACAAGGGAGACATTGCAACCAAGAGTACAGGATGACAGCTTTACCATGAAAGCGAATAGAAACTTGACAAACAACAAGCCGGAAGTCGAAAACATTTTGAATAATCATTTTTTAAATGTTGTAGAGAAAATACGATCTAAACGTTCATTAGAAGAAGCAAGGCAGTTACTGGAAGAGGCCTTACCCACACGATTTGAAACAATTGAAATTCCACCCAACTCTCCTTCTGAAATTAGGCAGATAATAAACTCTCTCAATAATAAAAGCTCACATGGAATTGATGGCATTTCCAGCAGGATCATAAAAGCTTGTTCCCAAGAGATAAATGGGATTCTTAGCCACGTATGTAATAGCCCTCTGTAGCGGGTTATTTTCTCAGATAGACTGAAGTATGCCATTGTTAAAGGCATTGCATAAAAAAGAGGATATGTCTGATGTCAACAACTACCGCCCATTCTCTGGGGTATTTTCCCAGACAGACTGAAGTATGCCATTGTTACACCATTGCATAAAAAAGGGGATACGTCTGATGTCAACAACTACCGCCTATTCTCTTCTGACTGCTTTAACCAAAATTCTTGAAAAAGTAATGTATTGTAAAAATAAAGTTTTAACAAAATGTCAGTTTGGTTTCGAGAAAGGTTTTTCAACGGAAAATGCTGTATATAGTTTTACTAATAAAATATTAAATGCTCTGAGTAACCGGAAGTCACCCGTTGGGATTTATTGTGATCTCTCAAAGGCTTTTGTTTGCGTAAATGATGAAATACTTCTACATAAGCTCAAGTACTGTGGTATGAATGTGACAGCTCTCCAATGGTTTAAATCATACCTAACTGGAAGAGTGCAGAAAGTTGAAATAAGCAGTTCACAAATATGCAAAAAACTGGTGACTTCTCAAACTGGGGAACAATCAAGAATGGAGTGCCGCAAGGTTAGGTCTTGGGTCCTCTGCTGTTCTTAATATATATTACTGACTTGCCATTCTATATTCACGAAGATGCAAAGCTGGTGCTTTTCGCCAATGATACAAGTATCACACCCAACGGACAAGAATTAACAGATGAAATTGTGAATGATGATTTCAGAAAATCATTAAGTAGTTCTCTGTAAATGGGCCCTCATTAAACTTTGACAAAACACAGTATATACAGTTCCACACAGTAAATGGAATGACACCATTAATAAATATAGACTTTGATCAGAAATCGGTATCTAAGTTAGAACATTCAAAATTTCTAGGTGTGTGCATTGATGAGAGGTTGAACTGGAAAAAACACATTGAAGGTCTGCTGAAACATCTGAGTTCAGCTACTTTTGCTATTAGGGTCACTGCAAATTTTGGCGATATACATCTCAGTAAATTAGCTTACCACGCCTATTTTTGTTCTCTGCTTTCGTATGGCATCAGATTCCGGGCTAACTCATCATTGAGTAAAAGAGAGTTCATAGCACAAAAGCGTGTAATTAGAACAATTGCTAGAACTCATCCAAGATATCCTGCAGACACTCATTTAAAGAACTAGGGATCTTCACTGTTGCCTCACAATATATATATTCACTTATGAAATTTGCTATTAACAATCCGAACGAATTCAAAAGTTATAGCAGTGTACATGGCTACAAAACTAGGAGAAGGGATGATCTTCAGTACTCAAGGTTAAATCTAACTTTGTCTTAGATGGGCCACAAATGTCTTTGGTCACTTACCTAATAGCATCAAAAGTCTGACAGATAGCCATATAACATTTAAAAGAAAATTAAAAGAATTTCTGAATGGCAACTCCTTCTAAAACATATTAACTGTCATGTAATATTTTGTATAATGTAATATCTTGTATAGACACCTTTTATTAACCTGACACGTTCCACATCATTACGAACTGTCGTATTCATGATACATGGAACAAGTACTAATCTAATCTGTTGTCTGTCCGTCCGTCCGTGTGTCTGTCTGTCTGTCTGTCTGTCTGTCTGGTTCACTGTTAAGACCCCTTTCTCTAACGAACGGTTTGGCACATACACTTGAAATTTACGTCATGTACTAACGTTTATGGTCCCTTGGCGGTGTAAGACAAACTTTTTGAGTCGGTGCAGTCAAAAGACACAGACATTTAAGTCAGATATTTTGCTACTCCCAAACTCACTCATTGAAACATACAGGTTACTTCGTACAGGCTACTTCCTGTTGACATGAAATCATGAAATTTGGAAGAAGCAAGGTTTAACAGTACAAGTAAAGGTAAAAAATCCGAAAACTGTTAATTTGTCTTTAAATCAAACGATAAAAGTAATTCCTTTAAACATTTGTTATTCGACTTGAAACCTAAAACATTTGAGAATGTCTTGGAATTGGCGGAACCGATATCTTGCCAGGATATAGGTCAAAAACCGTCGAGATTCTCGATTCCCGAAACTGATGAAGTGTCCACATACGTAAGTCAGTTGTAGTCGCACCTGGACAGTTTTTGTTATTCGAGGCGCAACGCGACATGTGCATAACTTTTATAACACTTATATCGATTACGAGTAGGTTTATTTTATGTAACTGTGTATTTTCAATCTATAAAGTGTGTATTCTGTCTTGTTTAAACTCCTTGATGTACGGCAAGGAAATTAGAGTTTTGTGATTTATATATTCAAAAGGTAAAGGAATATGTTGAAATTTTATAATCTGAAAATGTTTATAAAAAAGAGTATGTTAAAAGCTGGTTCATTCTCAGGACACTTGTATTTGTAACGTGGAAACGCTGTAGGAAAGTCCCTCCGCAACGAAAGTGGCCTGGCGTGAAGTAAAATGTAGTTTTGGCGGTCGAACTGAGCGTCTGCTTTGTACGAACGACACGCAGTGTGTGGCTAGCCTTAGTACGATACACTTCGACGGTGCTAAGAGAGGCAACTGGAAGGGATTTGCCTCGTATGTAGATCTGGCTATTATTTGGTATTCACCAAGAAGAGAATTACAGAGCATTCGCACATCAAGAGCCGTAAGTACGGTTAGCCGCCGGTATATTGATAATTTTTACTTATGGACCGTCTGACAGCAACTGAATATAAAACACAATTTTAGTGCCATAAGCGTTTCGCCTTAATGTTCTGCAAGGCATCATCAGTGGCCTGGAATATGTACATATGTTAGCTATTTAATTTACATTTTTGTCACTGTGCCTATAGGTTATAAACAGTTCTGGTGGTTGGTATTTCTTATTAAGTAGTAACTTTTTGAACTGTACTAATAGGTTGCGTGGCCAATTTCTTACATATTACCCTCCTGTTGCATTTTATGTGTTGTTCTTCATCTTATGAACGCCAATTTGTGTTTTTTTTCACATTCCACAGCATTGTGAACTGAACGCTTCTTTTAATGCAATGTTTTGGTTTCTGTTGCCGACTGCCAAATGTTTTTGCCAAAGATCGAATGTTATTGCCAACCCTATGAGTGTAACTATTGAAGTATCTGTGGTCTGTTCGTGTATGCATATTTGTGTGCGCTTCTGTGTGTGTGTGTGTGTGTGTGTGTGTGTGTGTGTGTGTGTGTGTGTTTTGGTGTGATATTAATTTTTTGTGCTGTGCTGTGCTGTGTGTGTGTGTGTGTGTGTGTGTGTGTGTGTGTGTATGTCCAGATGGTGTGGGGAAGAGTTTTTTGTTTTATGTTATCATTTCCTTTACTAAGTGTAGTAGGGAGCCTGTGCTGATGTGAGTTTGTTCATTTATCACATGTTTGTTTTCTGCTATGGCTCTCTGGATATGGAGGTTTTCTTGCATTTGTATAAGATGTTTGTCATGATTGGTTATTCTCATTATTTTCATTTCTTGTTCCATGTTTGTAGGATGATGGTTATAGTGTTTTAAATGCTCTGCAAATGTGGAATGGTTTGTTTCATACTTCCACATCTGATATCTTCTTTGTATCTTATTTCAAAATTCTTGCATGTCATGCCTATGTATACTGCATCATAACTTTGACATTCAAGTTTATGTATTCCTGATTGTTGGATTTTGTCCTTCTTGGTAGCTGGCTGGCTTAGGTTTGATTGAAGGGTTGAAGGGTATGTCCAGGCTTATATGCTATTTTGAAACCCTGTCTCTTTAGGATGTTTCCAACTCGGTGTGTTAGTTTATGTGTGTAGGTCATGGTGTACCATCTGGTTCTTTTCTGTTTGGTGTTGTCACTGTGTGTGTTTTTTGAGTGTGTTTGTAAGTTTTCAGCTTGTGAGTTCATTTGTATTCTGGAAATGTTGTGTTTGTTTTGTATTTGTGTTTTTATTTTTTGATTGAGCCTGTGTACCACATGTGTGTCATACCTGTTGTTCCTAGCTATTTGTATGATTGTACTCATATCTTGTTCATAGTTTCTCTTGCTGAGTGGGATTCTGTTTAATCTATGTAACACGTGTCTTTGTGCTGCGTTTTTGGCTGTAGGGGTGGTTCGATGTGGAATGTATTATTGTGTCTGTGGCTGTAGGTTTTCTAAAGATGTTAAATGTATGTTTGCCATTTTCTTTTTTAATTGTAATGTCAAGAAAATTTATTTGATTTTCTTTTTCAACTGTGAATCTTATGTTCTGATGATCTTTGTTTATTTCTGAATGGAGTTCATCTATTTTTTCACTTGGCTCATCTACCAGACAAATAATGTCATCCACATATCTGTACCAAGATATGATTTTGAAACTTTCATTTGTGGTTATCTTTTCAAATATCTGATTTTCTAGGTGACTGATGAAAATGTTTGCTAGTGTTCCTGATATTGGGGATCCCTTGGGCAGTCCATCAGTTTGTAGATAATATTCTTTCCCAAACTGAAAGTAGTTTTGTTTAGTTGTCAGTCTGAGCATATCTGTTATTTCCTTTATTGCGTCTGTGGTGAGGTTGCTGTAGGATGAGAGATTTTGTTCTATGATTTCTATTGTTTCTGTGAAAGGGCTGAAGGTATACTTATTTTCTATATCGAATGAAATCAGTGATGCTGTGTGTGGTACCTGTATGTTCTGTATGTTTCCTATTACGTTTCCTGTGTTTATCACTGTTCTGTTGTTTTCTACTTTACAGTGTTTTATAACTTTTGGAGGTGTTTGGCTATGCGCTATGTTGGGGCTTTCTTGAAGTTGACAACAGCTCTCATTAGCATTCCGTCTTTATGTACTTTCGGTTGACTGCGGAGTGTTGGTGCTTGTGGGTTTTTCTGTGTTAAATAGTATGTCTGTGAATGTGTGTTCAATGTTTTTCAGTGTTCGTTTCACATTTGCCTGGAATCGTGTAGTTGTATCTGACTTCAGTTTTGTATGGCATTGGTGTTTATGTATTCTTTGGTTTTTGTGATGTATTGCTCTTTATCCATGAGTACTGTTACATTTCCTTTGTCTGCTCATGTTATTAATATGTTATCGTTTGTTAACTTTTGTTTTAACCTTTTCATAGTGGCTGTTTCTGTTTGGTTATTCTTGTTGTGTGTCTGCTGTGTTTGTTTTATTATGCCTTTTATTTCTTCTTTTACTAGTTCTGTTGTCAGTCCTATTTTTATTTCACCATTATTTTGTTGTTCTTCACGTGTAAGGATGTTTCTACTATGAGATTTTCTTTGTAATAATTGTTCACTTTGCTATTGGTGCAGTGTTTCAAACCTTTTACCAAGAGCAATTTTTCATTTTCGTGTAGTTCTGACTCTGTTAGGTTAACTAAGCGTGGATGGAATGTGTGTTAGTGCTCATGTGGTTTCACATTTCAAATGTAAATGTATTTTTGCGTCTTTTTTACTGTTAGTTTCATTACCTTCTGTTTATATTTCTATTGTAAATGGTTCATTGCTATGTATGGGTTGCGTTCAGTAGTGCCATGAAAACTGCGGCGTTTCCTACGTTTTTTGCCAATTCTAGATGAGTCTCATAGAGCATCATGTTTAGGTGCTGTTTTTTTCGAATAGAGCATCTTAATTTCATGTAGTAACCAATATCGTTCTGCAAATGATTTCGACTTTTGTGCCACTGTAGAACTGTTTTTAACCTTTACATTAATGTAACTTGGAATTAAATCGTTCTTTTTGCAAGTTTTGTTGAATTTTATGTGCTGTATCGTCTTATGGAGTTTCAGATGTATTTTCTTGAACCTGTTGTACACGTTGACAGGGAATGCTTGACATAGCTGTATTGACATCTTCAACTTTTGTAGCCCTGTCTTCCTCAGTTGCATGTAATATTACGGTATATTGATAATTTTTACTTATGGACCATTTGGCCTGCCATCCATCTTCGCCACTGCTTCACAAACTTCATGCATTCAGTTAAGTAATGTATATGGGCATAATTTGTGCTTTGTTTCAATAATAATCACATAAAACGTAAATTCGTGTCCGGAACCATATTTTCAATCCTGATCACGAACCTTCGCAGGGTCCTCATCTAAGTGCTACTAAAACCGAGTATCTTGATTTAAATGAACAATTCTTGCATTCATGTGTTTGAAAGTGATTTTTTGTCTAAAGTAAAAAGAATAGTAAAAGTTAAAGCTAAAATCACGAAAGGGAAATTGGACAAACTGTTACCGAAGTATCCTTAGTTTATTATAAAATATAGTTTTGTAGAATTTCAGTGCAATATTGTGTAAATATTATTGCAAAGAGTACCTGCTTTACAGGTAATTAAAGTTCACATACATATAAATTTTTAATGAACATATTTACGGTAGTCTTGTTAAAAGAAAAATTATGCACATTTTTAAAGAAAGTGTTTCTTTGGTACCCATCATGGAGGTTCCTTTTATCTAGTTAATTGAGCCCAATGTTGTGTTTATTGTCTTGCAAAGTACTTTAAGCGAATTATTAGCTTTTAGAGTTTGTTTTTACTATTGTAACACTCAGAGCTTTGACTAGTGAAACCATACTAGTTTATGGGTCCCCACTATATTCTCCAGCTATTAAGAAAAAATTGAATTATTATTGCTACTAAGGAAAATTGCTATATGCACGTGTCTCACGACACTTCAGTGTTATACATTCTTTGCTGTTTAGTTTCCATAATAGCAGTAGTTTCAGCTGAATCTTTACCCACTGACACTACGTATTTCTCAGTAATTCAGTTCTTTTATTTTTGTTTGTATATATTTTTATGTCACTTTCTGCCTAGGGTCTTGGTTTAGATTTCTGGCCGGGTTGGGGATTTTCTGTGCCCGGGGACTTGGTGTTTCTGTTGTCCTCATCATTTCATCATCATCATCATTCGTGACATTGGCTATATTGGACTGGCAGTTGGCAAGAAGATAGATAGGAAGAGGAGGTATTCAGACAGTTTTACTTTGCATACATGCAATAGATACGACCAACTGTCAGAGTTGAGTGGAGAGGAGCCTCGTGTAGCTGTAGATGTAGGTAACTTGCAGCAGTCCTCAGCAATTTGGAGGCATAGGTTAGTTGCAAAGTCTAGCAGAAAGAAGGTTCTGCTGCTAGGTAGTTCCAACGGTAGAGGTGTGGGTCAGCAGTTACAGCAAGTGTTGGGGAGTAAGTACCAGGTCACCAGCATTGTTAAGCCTAGTGCAGGGTTGGCCCAGGTGACTGAAAGCATATGGGAGATATGTAAGAATTTTACGAAGGAGGCTCAGGTAGTGATAGTGGGTGGAGCAGGGAACAGTCTCGATAGGGACGGGGAATATGTCAGTTGTGACTTGGTTAAGATAGCTAATCAACCTGGTGGCACTAATGTGCATTTCGTGCAACTGTTTCAGCGTCATGATCGGCCTCACCTTAATGCGGCTGTTAGACTCGTTAATGTGGTGCTGGGGAGGGAACTGACGGCGGAGGGCATGGATCACATATCAGTTGAGTCTATCAGGAGATGGAGTTTCATTAGGCATGGGCTGTACCTCAATAGGTATGGGAAGGAGAGGCTGGCTAAACTTATAGGTGACAGTGTAGTTGGTGGTGGTGGTGGTGGTGGTGGTAGTGGTGTCACTCATGGAAAAATTCCTGTGGTAGTTGGTGTTAGAGCTGCACCTTTTTTTTTACTGAAGTCAGCTGACAGGTTTCCTGCTTAAAGGAAGTACCTCTAAGGGCTCACCTCCAGATGATGTAATGTTTCCAAGTAGAGAAGGAATTTTCATATTCCACAAGATATAAGAGGTATTAGAGATAAAGTTAGTGAACTGCTAATGGATATTAACTATGAAATTATTGGTATATCAGAGCACCACCTAAATAATTTGATAGTTCAGAGGCTTCCTTTGCCAGGCTACAGACTAGCTGGCTGTTTCTCAAGGAGTTCCTTGTGGGGTGGGGAAGTATCTCTGTACATAAAAAACAGTGTTTCATTTGAATCCATAGACTATCACTACACTGCACTGAACAGATATTTGAAAGTTGTGCAGGATTAGTTGAATTTAGTGAAACTAAATTTCTAATTGCTGTTGTTTATAGGTCCCCTAACTCCGACTTCAGGGCATTTTTGCTTAAGCTAGAGAGGGTCCTTGATTCACTTTGTAGGAAGCACCAGAAAGTAGTTATATGTGGTGCCTTCAATACTAATTTTGTATATGATTGTGCAAGAAAAATGATGTTGGTAGATCTCATAAATTCATATGATCTGATGCAAACTGTGTTTTTTTCCAGCTAGGGTGCAGGGAAACAGTAGCACAGGCATAGACAATGTTTTTATTCATTCTTTGCTACTAGATGGGCATTCTGTTAGTAAAAGGGTGAATGGCCTTTCGGACCATGATGCACAAATTTTAACACTAAAAGGTTTTTGTACTCAAACCAATGCCATATTTAACTACAAACTACGTAGGGAAGTTAATCCAACAGTAATAGAGAGTGTTTTCAAACTTGCCAAGGAACAAGAGTGGCAAGATGTTTATAGTGCCAATAATATTGATGATAAATACATTTCTCATACTCTTTGAGAGTTGCTTTCCATTAGAACATTCTAAATGGGGTACTAGCAGTAATGAACAGCCTGATTGGCTGACTAGTGGGATAAGGATATCATATAGAACAAAGCGAGAATTTTATCAAAATGTTAGAAGTAGTCACAATCAAGCTACAGTAGTCCATATCATATAGAACAAAGCGAGAATTATATCAAAATGTTAGAAGTAGTCACAATCAAGCTACAGTAGCCCATTACAAAGAGTATTGTAAGGTGCTTAAAAATGTTATTAGCAAGGCAAAAAGTATGTGGTATGCAAATAGAATAGCTAATTCACAGGATAAAATTGAAGCCTTATGGACAGTTGTGAAAAAGGTGTCTGGTCAGCAGCACAAGGTCGATGATATAAAGTCAGTTCGCAGTAATAATATTTCTGTTACTGATAAATCAGATATATGTACAGTATTTAACAATCATTTTTCTGCGCATTGCTGGTGAATTAAATAAAAATTTAGTTTCTACAGGAAATCATATAAATTTCTTAGCAAATGCCTTTCCGAGATTGACGGCCGAAATAATCCTCTGTGATACATATAAGAGGGAGACTGAGTCAATAATTAAATCACTGAAAACTAAGGACTCTCATGATTATGATGGAGTGTCTAGCAGAATATTAAAGTACTGTGCTGCACATGTTAGTCCTGTATTTAGCCATATTTGTAATTTTTCCTTTAGGAATGGTCAGTTTCCTGAACGTTTAAAGCACTCAGTAGTAAAGCCACTTGATAAAAAGGGAGAAAGGGATAATGTAGATAATTTTAGACCTATTTCTAGGCCATCAGTGATTGCACAAGTTATCGAAAAGGCTGTGTATGTAAGGTTAATTGATAATTTTATATCACACGATTTGCTATCATATGTACAGTTCAGCTTTACAAGTCGTTTGACAACTGAAAATGCTATATTCTCTTTTCTCTGTGAGGTACTGGATGGACTAAACAAAAAATTTCGAACGCTTGGCGTATTTTTTGATTTAACAAAGGCATTTGACTGTGCTGATCTCACAATATTGCTCCAGACGTTGAACCATTATGGAATAGGGGGTGTAACTCACAATTGGTTCACCTCTTACTTTAGCAACAGGCAGCAAAAGGTCATTATTCACAATTTGATAACGACTGTGATACGGGATCTGAGTGGGTTACTGTCAAGTGGGGAATGCCACAAGGATCAGTGTTGGAGCCACTCCTGTTCCTTATTTATATAAATGATATGCCCTCTAGTATTATGGGTAATTGTAAAATACTGTATTTCTGTTTTGCTGATGACACTAGCTTGGTAGTAAAGGATGTTGTGTGCAGCATTGACTCAGTTTCAAGTAATGCAGTACATGCCCTCAGTTCGTGGCTTGTAGAAAATAAACTAACATTAAATCAAAGTAAGACTCGGTATTTACAGTTTCTAACACACAATTCAACAAAACCGGAAATTTTAATCTCACAGAACGGGCATATGATTAGTGAAACTGAACAGTTCAAATTTGTAGGTGTTCAGATAGATAGTAAGCTGTCGTGGAAAGCCCACGTTCAGGATATTGTTCAAAGACTTAATACTGCCATTTTCACTAATCGAACTGTATCAAAAGTGGGTAATCCTTCGACACGTAAATTAGTCTACTTTCCTTATTTTCATTCACTTATGTCGTATGCTATTATGTTTTGGGGTAACTATTCCCACTCTAGAAGGATTTTTTTCCTCAGAAACGGGAGATTCGTGCAATAACAGGTGTGAGTTCATGAAACTCTTGTCGACCTCTCTTCACGAGTCTGGGTATTTTGACATTGGCCTCTCCACACGTATATTCCTTATTGGTTTCTTGTTACAAATATTAGTTTATTTCCAAGAATAAGCAGTTTTCGCTGGGTTAATACTCGGCAGAAATCAAGCCTCCATTTGGATAGGACTTTCTTAACTCTTGTGCAAAAAATGTGTGCAGTATACTGCTGCAACCATTTTCAATAAGCTGCCACTCGAATTCAGAAATCTCAGCAGTAATCCAGGAGTAATGAAGAAGTAGGTTTAATAATGAATAAAAAAATAGGAGTGCAGGTAAGCTACTACAAACAACATAGTGAACGCATTATTGTGGCCAAGATAGACACGAAGCCCACACCTACTACAGTAGTACAAGTTTATATGCCAACTAGCTCTGCAGATGATGAAGAAATTGATGAAATGCATGATGAGATAAAAGAAATTATTCAGATAGTGAAAGGAGACGAAAATTTAATAGTCATAGGAGACTGGAATTCGAGAGTAGGAAAAGGGAGAGAAGGAAACATAATAGGTGAATATGGATTGGGGTTAAGAAATGAAAAAGGAAGCCGCCTGGCAGAATTTTGCACAGAGCACAACTTAATCATAGCTAACACTTGGTTTAAGAATCATGAAAGAAGGTTGTATACATGGAAGAACCCTGGAGATACTAGAACGTATCAGATAGATTATATAATGGTAAGACAGAGATTTAGGAACGAGGTTTTAAATTGTAAGACATTTCCAGGGACAGATGTGGACTCTGACCACAATCTATTGGTTATGAACTGTAGATTAAAACTGAGGAAACTGCAAAAAGGTGGGAATTTCAGCAGGTGGGACCAGGATAAACTGAAAGAACCAGAGGTTGTACAGACTTTCAGGGAGAGCATAAGGGAACAACTAACAGGAATGGGGGAAAGAAGTACAGTAAAAGATGAATGGGTAGCTCTGAGGGATGAAGTAGTGAAGGCAGCAGAGGATCAAGTAGGTAAAAAGACGAGGGCTATCAGAAATCCTTGGGTAACTGAAGAAATATTGAATGCAATTCATGAAAGGAGAAGATATAAAAATGCAGTAAATCAAGCAGACAAAAAGAAATACAAACGTCTCAAAAATGAGATCGACAGGAAGTGCAAAATGACTAAGAAGGAATGGTTAGAGGACAAACGTAAGGATATAAAGGCTTATTTCACTAGGGGTAAGATAGATACTACCTACAGGAAAATTAAAGAGAAAAGAGAACCACTTGTATGAATATCAACAGCTCAGATGGAAACCCAGTTCTAAGCAAAGAAGGGAAAGCAGAAAGGTGGAAGGAGTATTTAGAGGGTCTATACAAGGGCGATGTACTTGAGAACAATATTATGGAAATGGAAGAGGATGTAGATGAAGATGAAATGGGAGATACGATACTGCGTGAGGAGTTTGACGAGCACTGAAAGACCTGAGTCGAAACAAAGCCCCGGGAGTAGACAACATTCCATTAGAACTACTGACGGCCTAGGGAGAGCCAGTCATGACAAAACTCTACCATCTGGTGAGCAAGATATGAGACAGGCGAAATACCCCAATCCCAATGAAAGCAGGTGTTGACAGATGTGAAAATTACCGAACTATCAGTTTGATAAGCCACAGCTGCAAAATACTAACGCGAATTCTTTACAGACGAATGGAAAAACTGGTAGAAGCCGAACTCGGGGAAGATTAGTTTGGATTCCATAGAAATATTGGAACACGTGAGGCAATACTGACCTTACGACTTATCTCAGAAGAAAGACTAAGGAAAGGCAAACCTACGTTTCTAGCATTTGTAGACTTAGAGACAGCTTCTGACAATGTTGAGTGGAATACTCTCTTTCAAATTCTAAAGGTGGCAGGGGTAAAATACAGGGAGTGAAAGGCTATTTACAATTTTTACAGAAACCAGATGGCAGTTATAAGAGTCGAGGGGAATGAAATGGAACCAGTGGTTGGGAAGGGAGTGAGACAGGGTTGTAGCCTCTCCCCGATGTTATTCAATCTGTATATTGAGCAAGCAGTGAAAGAAACAAAAGAAAAATTTGGAGTAGGTATTAAAATCCATGGAAAAGAATAAAAACTTTAAGGTTCACCGATGACATTGTAATTCTGTCAGAGACAGCAACGGACTTCGAAGAACAGTTGAACGGAATGGATAGTGTCTTGAAAGGAGGATATAAGATGAACATCAACAAAAGCAAAACGAAGATAATGGAATGTAGTCGAATTATGTCGGGTGATGCTGAGGGAATTAGATTAGGAAATGAGACACTTAAATTAGTAAAGGAGTTTTGCTATTTGGGGAGCAAAATAACTGATGATGGTCGAAGTAGAGAAGATATAAAATGTAGACTGGCAATGGCAAGGAAAGCGTTCCTGAAGAAGAGAAAATTGTTAACATCGAGTATAGATTTAAGTGTCAGGAAGTCGTTTCTGAAAGTATTTGTATGGAGTGTAGCCATGTATGTAAGCGAAACATGAACGATAAATAGTTTTGACAAGAAGAGAATATAAGCTTTCGAAATGTGGTGATACAGACGAATGCTGAAGATTAGATGGGTAGATCACATAACTAATGATGAAGTATTGAATAGAATTGGGGAGAAGGGATGTTTGTCTCACAACTTGACAAAAAGGAGGGACCAGTTAGTAGTACATGTTCTGAGGCATCAACAAGGATCACAAATTTAGCATTGGTGACAATCGTGGAGGGTAAAAATCGTAGAGGGAGACCAAGAGATGAATACACTAAATAGATTCAGAAGGATTTAAGTTGCAGTAAGTACTGGGAGATGAAGACGCTTGCACAGTATAGGGTAGCATGGAGAGCTGCATCACACCAGTCTCAGGTCTGAAGACCACAACAACAAACGGCAGTAATCCACGCGTTTTCAAATCGAAACGGAAGAGTTTCTTTATGGGTCACTCCTTCTAGTCTGTCGCGGAGTTCCTTGAAAAATTAAGCTGATTCTTATTGTACTGCTGATAGCGTTTACTTAAACTTATGGACTGACTTTTTTTCACGTTCATGAACATTTATTTTCATCTGTTATTACTTTTATGTCGTAAGTTCATGTACTGACACGTTCCATGACCTTCGAGATTTGCTCCTCAATTTGATTCTACGGAAGTTGACGTGTAAATAAATAAAAAATAAATAAATAAATTGGACTGTGAAAAAACTGGGACTCTGTATGGGCGCTGATGACCGCGCAGTTGAGCGCCCCAATCCCAAACATCATCAACACTTTCTGCCTACCTTTGCGCCGTCGTATCCAGTGTCTTGTGCAGTAATTAATGTCTCTGAGAATTCTCTAAAAGCGGGTCAAAAATTGTTATCCAATGAAATTCAAAAGCGGCTGATGCTTGCCCTTATATACATTGGAAGTGGTAAAAGTGTCCTCTGGACACCATATCTTCAGTTATGTATGCAGCCACCATTCACATAATTCAAATTTCGTTTATTTACCTTTGTAAAGCATTTGTGTCCTTGAGATCAAATTAAGACAATGAGACACTCAACTGGAGAATTTTGCTTGGTCTGGCCTACTTTGGCTGTCTTTAAGACGTACTCAGTTTCCAAGTTTTGCGTCGTTATCAAACAGCTGAATAGCGCTTCTTCATATTAAGGCTGGAACCTGAATATTTGTATGGGAAATTGTGTGAGGAGGCGTGCTTTCCTTCCGTAGGTTACCGCCTACCGGCAGCAAAGAGGCCGTGGGGAAGAGTCCGGGCGATCTGTATTCGACGTGGCTGCAGCCTAACACAGCTGCGACGCTGGGCGCCTCGACCTGTCCCAGGAGAACATACCCCTCCAACCCCTGCTTACCTACTTCTTTGTGGTCAGCCTCTCTACTCAACAACTCTCGTGGGCCACAGCTTTGGGATGATGCAGCCGGAAGGGCTCCCAAAGTATCTTGGACGTGTAATCATGTACAGGCTGAACCATAAGTCCACCGACCACATTTCGCAAGTTGTTCAGGTATTTTTGCAGAGCATTCTGTACAAGGGATCCTTTGCTCATTGTAGAACAATAAAGCGATTATGATTTATTAGCCTTGTTATTCCATTTACCGTCGTTTCTGTGAAAATACCTTCACATGAATAAGCCTATAATATGTAATTGGCACATCCGATTCAATGGTCCAGCCGTGGCCTACCAACGTCAGAGCTCATGCGACAAGTTGACGCGTGTTGAGACCTTTCAGCATTGCAGCGCATCAGCAATCGTAAGTATCGAAATAATTATGAAAACTCCGCCTCTACTGCACAAACTACCTGGTGTTTACATAGGTTTCAGCGTGGATAAACACGCCTTCCTCAGAGCAAATATAAAACAGCTTGCCTAAATAGGCATAGTCAAAAGGCTTAAAAAAATTTGAATCGGACTTCAAATGCCCAAAAATGTAACAGGAGAATTTCGAAAAAAGGGACTTATCATCATGAACCCTAAACCCCATTTTTGGAGAAGTCAGTTCAAGGTCGATAATTAAATAACCCAATCCGCCGAATTGTCGACAGCACAGGGAGCGTCTCTCACAAATTGGCTAAATTCTTACAAATTGTAAAATTAAAGATAATTTTGTTTTTATTAAAAGCTATTGAATTAGCCACGCTTTTAAGTAATGTAACATGTTCTGAAGAATCTAAACTTGTCTCGTTCGATATAACAAGTCTGTATACGAACGTACCAGTGGACCAGACCCTCCAGATATTACAGTATAATTTACGTAACTGTAAGAGACTATCGCATAAAGAAATTTATGAGTTAATGATGTTGCTACGGATTGTCCTGAAATATAATTATTTTATCTTTAATGATAGATATTTTCGCAACCGTTTGGATTGGCTATGGGAAGTCCCTTTGCTGGAATTTTATCTGAAATTTTCTTGAACTCCTTAGAGTTAGGTTTCTTTGCCAGTGGTAGAGAGATTTTGAGGAAAATAAAATTTTATACTAGGTACGTTGAAGACATTTTGTTTGTCGTTAACGGTACTCAAAATGATGTAGACCGCATTTTTTCTATCTTCAATGAGTTTCATTATAACATCAGTTTTACACTTGAGAAGGAATCCTTGACGAGGTCCTTGAACTGTTGGAATCTCACGTTGATAGTGATGGATAGTCGTATTGAGTTTAATATGTATCGGAAAGACTCGTACTCTGATAATATCGTTTCTGTAGATTCGGAGCATCCGCATGCCCATAAGATGGCCTTTTTCCATTCGAGTATACATCGAGCTACAGCTATCCCCCTGTCACCGGAGGCGCTAGAAACCGAACTTGTCACACTGGAAGCTATAGCTAGAAATAATGGTTATACACTCCTGGAAATGGAAAAAAGAACACACTGACACCGGTGTGTCAGACACACCATACTTGCTCCGGACACTGCGAGAGGGCTGTACAAGCAATGATCACACGCACGGCACAGCGGACACACCAGGAACCGCGGTGTTGGCCGTCGAATGGCGCTAGCTGCGCAGCATTTGTGCACCGCCGCCGCCAGTGTCAGCCAGTTTGCCGTGGCATACGGAGCTCCATCGCAGTCTTTAACACTGGTAGCATGCCGCGACAGCGTGGACGTGAACCATATGTGCAGTTGACGGACTTTGAGCGAGGGCGTATAGTGGGCATGCGGGAGGCCGGGTGGACGTACCGCCGAATTGCTCAACACGTGGGGCGTGAGGTCTCCACAGTACATCGATGTTGTCGCCAATGGTCGGCGGAAGGTGCACGTGCCCGTCGACCTGGAACCGGAACGCAGCGACGCAAGGATGCACGCCAAGACCGTAGGATCCTACGCAGTGCCGTAGGGGACCGCACCGCCACTTCCCAGCAAATTAGGGACACTGTTGCTCCTGGGGTATCGGCGAGGACCATTCGCAACCGTCTCCATGAAGCTGGGCTACGGTCCCGCACACAGTTAGGCCGTCTTCCGCTCACGCCCCAACATCGAGCAGCCCGCCTCCAGTGGTGTCGCGACAGGCGTGAATGGAGGGACGAATGGAGACGTGTCGTCTTCAGCGATGAGAGTCGCTTCTGCCTTGGTGCCAATTATGGTCGTATGCGTGTTGGGCGCCGTGCAGGTGAGCGCCACAATCAGGACTGCAAACGACCGAGGCACACAGGGCCAACACCCAGCATCATGGTGTGGGGAGCGATCTTCTACACTGGCCGTACACCTCTGGTGATCGTCGACGGGACACTGAATAGTGCACGGTACATCCAAACCGTCATCGAACCCATCGTTCTACCATTCCTAGACCGGCAAGGGAACTTGCTGTTCCAACAGGACAATGCACGTCCGCATGTATCCCGTGCCACCCAACGTGCTCTAGAAGGTGTAAGTCAACTACCCTGGCCAGCAAGATCTCCGGATCTGTCCCCCATTGAGCATGTTTGGGACTGGATGAAGCGTCGTCTCACGCGGTCTGCACGTCCAACACGAACGCTGGTCCAACTGAGGCGCCAGGTGGAAATGGCATGGCAAGCCGTTCCACAGGACTACATCCAGCATCTCTACGATCGTCTCCATGGGAGAATAGCAGCCTGCATTGCTGCGAAAGGTGGATTAACACTGTACTAGTGCCGACATTGTGCATGCTCTGTTGCCTGTGTCTATGTGCCTGTGGTTCAGTCAGTGTGATCATGTGATGTATCTGACCCCAGGAATGTGTCAATAAAGTTTCCCCTTCCTGGGACAATGAATTCACTGTGTTCTTATTTCAATTTCCAGGAGTGTAGTTCGCAACTGTTAAGACGTTTGTACAATAAGAAAATAAATAAAAATAATGGTACGGCTTCCACATTAAGAGATTTAGTAAATGGCAAACTGATGGCAACAATAGCTATCCCTTTTGTAGGTAATGTTAGTTACAAATTAGGGCGTTTGCTTAGAGCCTATAACTTTACAGCAGCCTTTTCCACCAACAATAACCTGCACAAGAATTTAATCCACTCGTTGCAGATCACAGATGATAAACTGTCTCTGTCTGGAGCGTACAAAATTACTTACGGCGACTGTCCGAAATTTTATATAGGTCAGACAGGCCGAGCTCTCATGACTAGATATGAAGAGCACATCCCCAGTAGAGGTGGTGATGGCACGAGGGGTTCCACTTATGCAGAACCCCTTATAAAAATGGCTCATCCGCCGAGTCCTCCGTCTAACATCGAGTTGCTTCATGCTGAAGTTAAGGGTCCAAAATTGGACATCTTAGAGGAAATGCAGATTTGTAAACACCTACAGTATGCCTAAGACGATGTCCTTAACGTTCAGCTCCAATTAAGAAACAGAAATTACTCTGAAGGTTTCCGACCCTTCCTTAATTCTTCACATTAAGTTACATGACGTGGAAGTTGGTTGATGCACGCGCACTATGTTGATTGTTCACGGATGGTAACGACGGTCTTACAGTACACACACCACGCCCACGCTGAAACGTAGGTAAACACCAGGTAGTTTGTGCAATTGAGGTGGATTTTTCATAATTATTTTGACGCGAGTTGCTAAGTTTGGGCGCTGAATGCCGCCCGGCCGCGTCAAATGACGGACACATACATCCAGCGAGCGAAGCCCGGACCAGTGGATTCCTGTCGGTGACTGGCGCTGCCGACCATCCAGGGGCTCGATGGCTAGAACGGCCACACTACGATCCTCAGTCCATTATGCTACTGTTTGACCTCCTTGGTGAGCAGTCTGGACAAGATGAATTTTGGCGGAGCGCGGCGACTTCGCAACAAAGGCTGGCAATATGATTGTTGGCGATTACTCGCTACTGGATAGCCAGAATTTTTGCTCTGAAACGGCTTTTTGGTGACGTTGCGGCTAAAGAAAACATGTATGACACCTACCAGAGTGTCTCTGGCTACAGTAACCGTCCAGACACTGACCCGCCGGCGGAGGGCGACGCACGGTGAGAGTCGTGGCTGAACGGCGGGTCAGCGCGCTGCTGTAAGTGGCCCGCTTCACGGCATCACACCCCTCTGCCATAGTATGTTTCGCTGCAATAAATAACTCGAAATGGGTCATAACAACAACTGTGACTGACATACTATTCACAAAAAAGAATCCTGACAATAATGCCATATTCAAAGTTTACAGTGGCAAGACAATGCTGAGCAATGATTACTCAATGGTACGAATAGATGTGCTTAATTATTTAACAATGAAATTCCCCAACAGACGTGGAGTTGAATGTTATTTTATTTTGTTTTTACTGCCTGTTTCGGCATTCCATTACGCCAATTTCAGCGCGATATGCATGTTTCAAAAATAAATTATATTGACATACTGGGTCATATGTTTCTGGCTGTCGTGAATTCTAAATCGTATACCAAGTTCTTCCTTCAAAGACGTGATTGGATGCAATCCGGTCTCCAAAGGAAGCACTTAGGATACTCCGTTTGATGTCATTAGGTCGTAGTCAAGTGGCTAGAGTTGCTGCCTCTGAATCATGGGGTCACGGTTCAATTCCCGGCCGGGTAGGTGATTTTCTCTGCTTCGGGACTGTGTGTTTGCGTTGCCCTCATCATTTCATCATCATCATTTGTGACAGTTGCTAGATCGAATTGTGTTACAATTAGACTGTGTACAAATTGGCTCTTTGTACAGACGCAGATAACCGCATAGTTGAGCGCCCCACAAACCAAACATCATCACTCCGACGTGACTCGGGCCAAAAGACGAAAGTTAATCGCATTGTAGTTGGAGCTAGATTCGTAAATCTTTAGCCAATTCAATATGTCGAGATCCATAATGTCAAGATTGTGCCAAGAATATCAAATTTTAGGCATTACCTCTCACCACGGACAACGAAGCAGCCAACGGCCTTCACTTAACGACCGAGAGCAGCGACGTTTGCTTGTAGTTGTCAGTGTTAGCAGACAAGCAACAGTGCTTTACATAACCACATAAATCAATCTGCGACGTTCGACCAATGTATCTGTTAGGACAATGCAGCGAAATTTTGCGTTGATTGTCGATGGCAGCAGACGAACGATGTGAGTTCCTTCACTAAGAGCATGCTATTGCCTGCAGCACCTCTCCTGGGTTCGTGACCATACCGGTTGGACGACAGAAGCCTCGAAAACCGTGGCCTGGTCAGATGAGCCCCGATTACAGTTTGTAAAACCTGATGGTAGGATTCGAGTATGGCGCATACTCCCACGAAGCCATCGACGCACGTTGTCAACAAGGCTCTGTGCAGGCTGGTCGTGACTCCATAATGGTGTGGGCTTCATGTCCCGAAACAACGATGGCATTTTTATGGGTGACAATGCGTCATGTCACCAGGTCACAATTGTTCGCAAATGGTTAGAAGAACTTTTTGGAGAACTCGAGAGAATGATTTGGTCACTCAGATCGCCCAGCATGAATCCCAACCAACATTCATTGGACGTAATCGAGCGGTATTTCGCAAAAAAAAAAAATCCTACACCGAAACACTTCCGCAATTATTGACGGCTATAAAGATAGCGTGTCTCAGTATTTATCCTGGGCCTTCCAACGATTTGTTGAGTCCATACCACGACGAGCTGCTGCACTACACTGGGAAGAAGGAGATCAGAGACGATATTAGCAGGTAGTCCTTGGGTTTTGTCACCTTAGTGTAATGTTTGCATTAGCAGAAATTTTGTGAGAGCACTTTGACAATATAAACAACTCTGTCTGCTATTTCCTTCAAGTGTACGTCACCTTTTTAAGCAATTGTGGATGAAGGTATAAAAGAAACAATCCCTTAAGAAAAAATTATGAGGTTTTTATGTACTGTATAAGGTATCTTCAGGTTTTAAACTTTGTATGTACAGACCACATGGAGGACGGAGGACACAAACTTGCCTTAATAACGCCTATCACTTGCTGGCTAGTCTGCATTCAGTGATGGATACCAACTGCTAATAACGCAGTGGCTACAGACATTTGATTCTCTGTGGATCTTTGTTAAGGTTGTTCATTGTTGCATATACACTGAAGCGCCAAAGAAACTGGTATAGGCATGCGTATTCAAATACAGAGATATGTAAACAGCCAGAACACGGCACTGCGGTCGGCAACGCTTACATAAGACAACAGGTAACTGACGCAGTTGTTAGATCAGTTACTGCTGCCACAACGGCAGGTTATCAAGCTTTAAGGGAGTTTGAACGCGGTGTTATAGTCGGCGCACTAGAGATGTGACGCAGCATCTCCGAGGTAGCGATGAGGCCGGATTTTCACGTACGACCATTTCACGAATGTACCATGAGCATCAAGAATCCGGTAAAACATGAAGTCTCCGACATGGCTGCGGCCGGAAAAAGATCCTGTAAGGAAGGGACCAACTACAACTGAAGAGAATCGTTCAGCTTGACGAAAGTGCAACCCTTCCGCAAATTGCTGCAGATTTCAGAGTTGGTCCATCAACAAATGTCATAGTCGAACCATTCGTATTTCTCTATTTCCATAGTAAATTTGATACTGGCATAGATAGAGTTCTAATCGTCAAGAAATCGATGTAATTCATCCATCCCGTGCGGCTTCATTGATATGGGCTTTCGGAGTCGAAGGATCACTCGTGTACGCTTGATGACTGCACGACACAACAAAGTCTTACGCCTCGCCTGGGCCCCTCAACACCGACACTGGACTGTTGATGACTGGAAACATGTTGCCTGGTCGGACGAGTCTCGTTTCAAAAGTATCCAGCGGATGGAGGTGTACGCGTATGGAAACAGCCTCATAAATCCATGAACCCTGAATGTCAGCAGGGCACTGTTCAAGCTGATGGAGGCTCTGTAATTTGTGAGGCGTGTGCAGTAGGAGTGATATGGAACCCCTGATACGGCTAGATACGATCTTGACAGGTTACACGTGCGTAAGATCCTTTGGGATCACCTGCATCCATTCATGACCATTGTGCATTCCAACGGACTTGGGTAATTCCAGTAGGGCAATGCGACACCCCACACGTCCAGAATTGCTACAGAGTAGCCCCACGAAAAATCATCTGAATTTAAACACTTCCACTAGCCATCAAACTCCCCAGACATGAACATTATTGACCATGTGCCTTTTCAGCTTCTCGCCACGTAATGAATAGTCCAATAATCTTTGGGCAAACAGCTTCACAAGTACAATTTCTTCATATTTCGGCCGCGTATTGTCCCGTCATTCTTAGAGTGAATCTCAAGACTGACAACAAGATGCCAAGCGCGGCCTTATATGTTTCACTGCGGCGGTACTGCACATGCAGGTCACAGGTGCTGATCGGCGGCAAAGAGATGCGCTACAAACGCGCCGGCTGTGACGAACGTGTACAGACACTGGACTCGCGTATCGATGTTCGGTTGCGGTGACGCCATGACGACTTGGGGGTAGTTTGATTACCCCTAGCGCCGATTTTCATGCATTGTCCAAATTGAAACCGTTATCTATATTTATCAAATTATCAGCTGATCTAATCTCTATAGCTTCCTTCTAGACAGAAACCGAAAAGTAGGATGTTAAGATCCTGGCATCACTCTAGTTCAGGGAACGTCCTGTATTAATACACTGTTCGGCCACAGCTGACTCGTGTGGCTGCGATAAGCGTATGTATCTTCGTTGTTCCCATCACGTCTCGTGAACGGTGCGTGTTGTTTGGCCTATGTATGACTTCTCACAATTTCTGCATGGAATCTGACATACAACCGCCTTGCGAAGCAATAAAAAGTCCTTTACACAGCCGAGTAAAGGCCTGAAGATCACCTTAACACGTTCTCGAGAATACGGCCTATCTTAGAGGAAAGAGCACCAACATAGGGCGAAAACGCATTTGGGCTGAAGGAATTACTATCTTCTTCCCCATCACATACATGCATTCTAGGTTTAACACTGAATGCTTTACGACTTTGTTGCGAAGAAAATCCATTGGATTTAAAAATGCTGTTGAGGTATGTGAGCACTTCTTGCAAATTATCTTTATCGGATATACCGTGTGCTTAGTGAACTAAGGTCTTAGGGACACCTATGGTCTGTGAACTTTGATGGCAGCTACTGGGTTTATGGACAGTCTTGCACGATTCATGGTGTCTACGGCCTCCTGTACTACTTCAGACACAAGTCTAGTTAATGCCACGTCGTGTTGCGGCACTTTGGCGTGTTTGCGGGGGCCCTACACGACATTAGGCAGATGTACCAATTTCTTTGGCACTTCGGTGTAGTATGCCATGATATAGTTACGAACTTCTTTATCGTCTGTATTAAGGAATTCGCCTGATGGTAGTTGTTTTATGTCCAAAACTGGTAATCTCTCGTAAATTAAAATTAAATCTAGTACTTTTATTTGTATGAAGTACAATGATGGGCTTCTCAGCATAATGCCAAAAAATATCCTTTTTATAAAAAGAATATTTTTTTTGTTCTGGAGCCCGTCTTTCTCTGTGTTTTGCAACCTTCATAGTCTGTCCTGACTTTAGACTGGCTAATAAAGGTCGAGCTCAAGTATTACTAAATAGTCATAGTAATAGCCTTCATCACCATCATCATCACTGGCTCCTTTCTATCAAGAGCTCTTCCCTTTAATTGTTACATGGAATAATCGCAACAAATATTCAGGTAAGAATAAGGGAAGTACCCTTGGTCTCAATTTCTTGGAGAATTCTACACTACTGGCCATCAAAATTGCTACACCATGAAGATGACGTGCTACAGACGCGAAATTTAACCGACAGGAAGAAGATAGTATGATATGCAAATGATTAGCTTTTCAGAGCATTCACACAAGGTTGGCGCAGGTGGTGACACCTACAACGTGCTGACATGAGGAAAGTTTCCAACGATTTCTCATACACGAACAGCAGTTGACCGACGTTGCCTGGTGAAACGTTGGTGTGATGCCTCGTGTAAGGGGGAGAAAAGCGTACTATCCCGTTTCCGACTTTGATAAAGGTCGGATTGTGGCCTATCGCGATTGCGGTTTGTCGTATCGTGACATGGCTGCTTTGGTCGAGATCCAATGACTGTTAGCAGAATATGGAATCGGTGGGTTCAGGAGGGTAATACGGAACGCCGTGCTGGATCTCAACGGCCCTCGTATCACTAGCAGTCGAGATGACAGGCAACTCATCCGTATGGCTGTAACGGACCGTGCAGTCACGTCTCGATCCCTGAGTCAACAGATGGGGACGACTGCAAGACAACAATCAACTGCACCAACAGTTCGACGGCGCTTGCAGCAGCATGGACTATCAGCTCGGAGACGATGGCTGCGGTTATCCTTGACGCTGCATCACATACAGGAGCGCCTGCAATGGTATACTCAACGACGAACCTGGGTGCACGAATGGCAAAACGTCATTTTTTCGGATGAATCCAGGTTCTGTTTACAGCATCATGATGGTCGCATCCGTGTTTGGCGACATCGCGGTGATTGCACATTGGAAGCGTGTATTCGTCATCGCCATACTGGCGTATCATCCGGCTTGATGGTATGGGGTGCCATTGGTTATACGTCTCGGTCACGTCTTGTTCGCATTGACGGCACTCTGAACATTGGACGTTAAATTTCAGATATGTTACGACCTTGGCTCTACTCTTCATTCGATCCCTGCGAAACACTACATTTCAGCAGGATAACGCACGACCCCATGTTGCAGGTTATGAACGAGCCTTTCTGGATACAGAAAATGTTCGACAGCTGCCCTGGCCAGCACATTCTCCAGATCTCTCACCAACTGAAAACGTCTGGTGAATGGTGGCCCAGCAACTGGCTCGTCATAATACGCCAGGCACTACTCTTGATGAACAGTGGTATCGTGTTGTAGCTGCGTGGGCAGCTGTACCTGTACACACCATCCAAGCTCTGTTAGACTCAATGTCCAGGTTTATCAAGGCCGTTATTACGGCCAGGGGTGGTTGCTCTGGGTACTGATTTCTCAGGATCTATGCACCCAAACGTCGTGAAAATGTAATCACATGTCAGTTCTAGTATAATATATTTGTCCAATGAATACCCGTTTGTTATCTGCATTTCTTCTTGGTGTAGCAATTTTAATGGCCAGTAGTGTATCCTTACGTCAACTCTTCGAGTGTTCCGTAAACATTTCTTCTGCCAAAATATGGATGTTAGAAACGAGTAAAGCAGAACACACGCCCCATTTGATACCTGAAGAACTATATTACAAAGAAACAAAGTTAAAGTAATCACGGTAGATGCACTGTACGACGATCCGTGACGCAGCGAGTAGTGACTCCGCTTGCGGCTGCTGTAGCGTCCACTGAGCGCACAGCTGGCTTGCGGGACGCGGAGGTAGTGTGTGCGGTGCTGTTTCGCGGCTCGTTGTTACCTGGTGAGCCTACGTTCGTCTTCTTATCTCGTCTGGCCGGCAGGTAGCAGCTCGTGTTCTCGCACCGTGAATCACCTACCGTCCTCTACCGACCCCTCCCCTCTAGCCAACCACTGTCGGCCGCTCGCGTGGGAACGTTCGCCTTAAATTTAGTCGCCTTTGTAATGGCCCGTTATTACGCGAGCAGCGGTATTAATTTTAGCACACGCCGCTCCAGTGTTATTGCCACAAAGGAGAGTGGGGCAGCAACCAGCGGCGGCCGGCCACGATATATTGCGGCGGCTGCCTTTGCGACCGGTTCGGCTTCTCTGCGCGTTGTTTAACGCCTATACCCCAGACACCGCTGCGTGTGGATTGGCGCAATATTTTCGATGCTGTACATTACACCGCAGTTGTTTCTGATCATTTATCATCCGCAGCCGCATCGAATGTTACGTGAAGCAAAAGATTTCATTGTTCGTATTGATGCTACGTTCTTCTACAACAGGGCTCCTACACTACTGGCCATTAAAATTGCTACACCAAGAAGAAACGCCGATGATAAACGAGTATTCATTGAACAGATATATCATACTAGAACTGAAACGTGATTACATTTTCACGCAATTTGAGTGCATAGATCATGAGAAATCAGTACACAGAACAATCACCTCTGGCCATAGTAACGGCCTTGATATGCCTGGGCGTTGAGTCAAACAGAGCTTGGATGGCGTGTAAGGCACAGATGCCCATGCAGCTTCAGCACGATACCACAGTTCATCAAGAGTAGTGAGTGGCGTATTGTCACGAGCCAGTTGCTAGGACACCATTGACCAGACGTTTTCAATTGGTGGGAGATCTGGAGAATGTGCTGGCCAGGGAGCAGTCGAACATTTTCTGTATCCATAAAGGCCCGTACAGGAACTGCAACATGCGGTCGTGCATTATCCTGCTGAAATGCAGGGTTTCTTAGGGATAGAATGAAGGGTAGAGCCACGGGTCGTAACACATCTGAAATGTAACGTCCACTGTTCAAAGTGACGTCAATGCGAACAAGAGGTGACCGAGACGTTTAGCCAATGGCACCCCATACTAATCACGCTGGGTGACACGCCAATATGGAGATAACGAGTACACGCTTCCAATGTGCTTCACCGCGATGTCGCCAAACACGGATGCGACCATCACGATCCTGTAAACAGAATCTGGATTCATCCGAAAAAATGAAGTTTTACCATTTGTGCACCCAGGTTCGTCGTTGAGTACACCATCGCAGGAGCTCCTGTCTGTGATGCAGCGTCAAGGGTAACCGCAGCCATGGACTCCGAGCTGATAGTCGATTTGCTGCAAACGTCGTCAAGCTGTTCGTGCAGATGGTTGTTTTCTTGCAAAACGTCCCCATTTGTTGACTCCGGGATCGAGACGTGACTGCACGATCCGTTACAACCATGGGGCTAAGATGCCTGTCGTCTCGCCTGATAGTGATGCGAGGCCGTTGGGATCCAGCACGGCGTTCCGTATTACCCTCCTGAACCCACCGATTCCAAATTCTGCTATACGATAAACCGCAATCGCGATAGGCTACAATCCGACCTTTATCAAAGTCGGAAACGTGATAGTACACAGTTCTCCTCCTTACACGAGGCATCACAACAAAGTTTCACCAGGCAACGCCGGTCAACTGCTGTTTATGTATGAGAAATCTGTTGGTAACTTTCCTCAAGTAAGCACTTTGTAGGTGTCACCACCGGCGCCAGCCTTGTGTGAATGCTCTGAAAAGCTAATCATTTGCATATCACAGCATCTTTTTCCTGTCAGTTAAATTTCGTTCTGTAGCACATCATCTTCGTGGTGTAGCAATTTTAATGGCCAGTAGTGTAAAATTTTCTCATTGGCATACTCTTTCGTACAGTATCATTTATGGGCAACCCCCCTCACTGCTACAAATGTGCTTAGTACTAATCAGATGAATACTGGCATATCGTTGAAGAACTATGTCCACGTCTTAGTATTAGTCTGAACAGGAGGAATCCTCCCAATAAAAAAAGCGAGGGATGATGTACGAACTGCACTATCCAGTCATATTACTATGTACACCAGTCAAAAGCCTGAAAAACGATCTTTCGCAGCACGGATCGCTGCGAGATGCACAGGAAGAGAGTAAATGAGGTTCTGGAAGGTACCGACTGGAATGTGAAACCATGTCGACTCTCGTGCCGTGGCCAGGTGTGCGACGTTCCTCGGCTGATGATCCATGGTGCGAGCAGCCTGATCGAGGTGGTTTCATAGATTCTCCAGTTTTGTAAATCTCGGGAGTATGGCGGCCAGGTGAGTACGGTACATGCTCGTACACTACGAGCTGTGTAATACACTCCATTCTCCTGCTGGCAGATACCAAAGATCCGAGAAAAAAACAAACTTCATCAATGGGTGCTCATGATCCCCAAGGAGGGATGCTGGCTTGTGTTGATCCATTAATCCACTGTACCTTCCGCAATGACGAGAGCACCCAGGGAATGCCATGCAAACATTCCCCAGAACATAACGCTCCATTCTCCGGCCTGAGCCCTTTGCTTCCAGACGTTTCACTACGTACACGCCAACGGCAATCTGTCCGCAGGATCAGTACACGTTTTTCACCAGAGAAGGCCAGCTGTCACCACTCAGCTGACGATCAGTTGCGGTGTTGAGTACACATTCCAGCCTTCGTCGGCGACGGACGGCAGTCAAGCCGGACACATCAACCAGGACAATACGCAGTAACGTTCGCTGAATTGTCGTTTAGGACAATCTCCATGTAGCCTCTTGGTTTATCTGGTCAATCAGTTGCTCAATAGTTGCACGACTATTCGACCGAACACATGTACGCAGCCGTAGTTCACTCCTGTCATCTATGACCCCAGTGCACCAGAGTGCCTCGCCACCAGTACTGGATAGTCCCTTTTGGCCACGCACAGTGTAGTGGAACCATGGTGGCATGCGAAGAGTTTATAAACTCCACCGTTTCGGAAATGCTGACATCCTTGTCCTGAAAGCAATGTTCATTCCTTTTTAGACGTCGGATAAATCGCTCCGTTTACTGTTACCACAACGACTGCTCTGTTTTCCACCCCCTCCCCTCCCCCTCCCCTCGCCAAGAGATCCTTCGTACACCCTAAACTGAGCACCAAAGAAACTGGTATAGTCATGCGTATTCAAATTCAGAGATACGTAAAAAGGCAGTATACGGAGCTGTGGTCGGTAACGCCTACATAAGACAGTGTCTGGTGCAGTTATGTGATCGGTTACTGCTACTACAATCGCAGGATACTAAGATTTAAGTGAGTTTCAACGTGGTGTTATAGGCGGGGTACGATCGAAGGGACACATCATTTCAGAAGTGGAGATAAAACGGGGATTTTCCAGAACTACCATTTCACGAGTGTGCCGTGAATGTCAAGAAGCCGATAAAACATCAAATCTGCAACATTGCTGCGGCCGGAAAAAGATCCTGCAAGAACGGAACCGACGGCTGAAGAGAATCGTTCAGCGTGACAGAATCCAACCCCTCCGCAAATTGCTGTAGATTTCAGTGCTTGGACATCAGCAAGTGTCACAGTGCCAACCATTCAATGAAACATCATCGATATGGGCTTTAGGAGCCGTAGGCCCACTCGTGTACTCTTGATGAGTGCACGACACAAAGCTTTACGTCTCTCCTGGATGCGTCAACACCGACATTGGACTGTTGATGTTGATGACTGTTAACATGTTGCCTGGTCGTGTAGTATGAAATTGTATAAAGCGGATGGACGTTTACGGATATGAAGACAACCTCATTAATCCACGGACACATCATGTCAGCAGGGGACTGTCCAAGGCTCTGTTGAAGGCTCTGGAATGGTGTGCGGGGTGTGCAGTTGGAGTGATATGAGACCCCTGGTACGGCTAGATACGACTCTGATAGGTGGCACTTACATAAAATTCTGTCTCATCACCTGCATCCATTCATGTCCATTCTGCACTCCGACGGACTTGCGCAGTTCCAGAAGGACAGTGCGACACCCTCCACGTCCAGAATTGCTGTAGAGTGGCTCCAGGAAAGCTCTTCTGACTTTAAACACTTCCACTGGCCACAAAACTCCCCAGGCATGAACATCATTGACAATATATGGGATGCCTTGAAACATGCTATTCGCAAGAGATCTCGACCCCTCGTACTCTTACGGATTTATGGACGGCCCATCAGGATTCTTGGTGTCAGTTTCCTACAGCACTACTTCAGACATTGGTCGAGTCCATGCCACATCGTGTTGCGGCTCTTGTTTGTGCGTGCGGGAAACCTATACGGCAGGTGTACCAGGTTCTTTGACTCTTCAGTGTATATTATCCTCCATTGATAGAGCTGCCACCTGCCGTCTGTGAGTAGGTATTGCATACTGACTGTCGAACATAGTCGAACATGTGACTGCACCGTGTAGAACTGAACCCTAGCAAACTTAGTGCCTCTTGTGGAAAATATGTGAACTAAAAGAAATTTGCTGAGACATTACTTCGTAAAAAATACAACTGTTTTCACTTGGGTGACACGTCATTTAGTGGTACACAGTGTACTTTTTATGGAAAATGTAGCAAATTGCGAGGAGTTACTTTTGCTATAATCTAATAGCAAAGCTTAAATTTATTTGTGTACCCCACTTTATATCATGACGTACAAATATTCTTGCACCACCCTCTATGTTAAAACACGTAACATCATGATGACGTTTATCGAACACTGCTCTGTCATTAGTTTCGGCATTACGAACATGTATTCAGTCTTAATCACTTTCTGCTACGGGTATCCAGTATTTCGTATATTTTTCCTAGTAATATTTTTGACATATAGTATAGCAAGTTATGTGATTTTTAGCTGTAGATATAATTCTTGTCTAAGTTTTAGTATCATCTATACCTGTGTAATGTAAGTCAATGTCTTATAATTACTGTAGAAGGTCTGCTAAACTGACAGAATAACTATCATTCCTAAATCTGAGAAAGTCGCATATTCTGCTTGCCTTAACACCAAATCAAAATCTGTTCACGCTTTTTCTTAAAAATTCAAATTTTCGATGTATATCACAGAACAGATCCGCAAGTTAGGTGTGAAATTTTAGCGAGGTATGATTTTCATTTTCAGTTCTTTTGACAAAACGGTTCTGAATCCAGTACAACCGATTACTAGTTGCTCACGGTAGGCCAGCCGGGGTGGCCGAGCGGTTCTAGGCACTACAGTCTGGAATACCGCGACCGCTACGTTCGCAGGTTCGAAACCTGCCTTGGACATGGGTGTCTGTGATGTCCTTAGGTTAGTTAGGTTTACGTCGTTCTAAGTTCTAGGGGATTGATGACCTCAGAAGTTAGGTCTCATAGTGCTCAGAGCCATCTGACCATTTTGTAATAGCTGTGAGTGATCAGCTGTAATATGATTAATCAAACAGAAATGAAATAATATGAGCAGTAAAGCCGCCTGTAAACGAAATTTTTTCAAACGAGTTAATTTGTACCTTACGCTTCCAGATTTTTAACTAATGCAGAGAAGTTGAAATTTTATCAATTATTGTACAGGTATTTGTTTTTTGTCCTTGGAGAAAGATATTTAGGTCACGGAGACTCTCTAATATACACTATTGGCCATTCAAATTGCTACACCAAGAAGAAATGCAAATGACAAACGGGTATTCATTGGCCAAATATATTATACACTCCTGGAAATTGAAATAAGAACACCGTGAATTCATTGTCCCACGAAGGGCGAAACTTTATTGACACATTCCTGGGGTCGGACACATCACATGATCACACTGACAGAACCACAGGCACATAGACACAGGCAACAGAGCATGCACAATGTCGGCACTAGTACAGTGTATATCCACCTTTCGCAGCAATGCAGGCTGCTATTCTCCCATGGAGACGATCGTAGAGATGCTGGATGTAGTCCTGTGGAACGGCTTGCCATGCCATTTCCACCTGGCGCCTCAGTTGGACCAGCGTTCGTGCTGGACGTGCAGACCGCGTGAGACGACGCTTCATCCAGTCCCAAACATGCTCAATGAGGGACAGATCCGGAGATCTTGCTGGCCACGGTAGTTGACTTACACCTTCTAGAGCACGTTGGGTGGCACGGGATGCATGCGGACGTGCATTGTCCTGTTGGAACAGCAAGTTACCTTGCCGGTCTAGGAATGGTAGAACGATGGGTTCGATGACGGTTTGGATGTACCATGCACTATTCAGTGTCCCCTCGACGATCACCAGAGGTGTACGGCCAGTGTAGGAGATCGCTCCACACACCATGTTGCCGGGTGTTGGCCCTGTGTGCCTCAGTCGTATGCATTCCTCATTGTGCCGCTCACCTGCACTGCGCCAAACACGCATACCATCATCATTGGCACCAAGGCAGATGCGACTCTCATCGCTGAAGACGACACGTCTCCATTCGTCCCTCCATTCACGCCTGTCGCGACACCACTGGAGGCGGGCTGCACGATGTTGGGGCGTGAGCGGAAGACGGCCTAACGGTGTGCGGGACCGTAGCCCAGCTTCATGGAGACGGTTGCGAATGGTCCTCGCCGATACCCCAGGAGCAACAGTGTCCCTAATTTGCTGGGAAGTGGCGGTGCGGTCCCCTACGGTACTGCGTAGGATCCTACGGTCTTGGTGTGCATCCGTGGGTCGCTGCGGTCCGGTCCCAGGTCGACGGGCACGTGCACCTTCCGCCGACCACTGGCGACAACATCGATGTACTGTGGAGACCTCACGCCCCACGTGTTGAGCAATTCGGCGGTACGTCCACCGGGCCTCCCGCATGCCCACTATACGCCCTCGCTCAAAGTCCGTCAACTGCACATACGCTTCACGTCCACGCTGTCGCGGCATGCTACCAGTGTTAAAGACTGCGATGGAGCCCCGTATGCCACGGCAAACTGGCTGACACTGACGGCGGTGGTGCACAAGTGCTGCGCAGCTAGCGCCATTCGACGGCCAACACCGCGGTTCCTGGTGTGTCCGCTGTGCCGTGCGTGTGATCATTGCTTGTACAGCCCTCTCGCAGTGTCCGGAGCAAGTATGGTGGGTCTGACACACCGGTGTCAATGTGTTCTTTTTTCCATTTCCAGGAGTGTACTAGAACTGACATGTGATTACATTTTCACGCAGTTTGGGTGCATAGATCCTGAGAAATCACTACCCATGGATCTTTAACACGATACCACAGTTCATCAAGAGTAGTGACTAGCGTATTGTGACGAGCGAGTTGCTCGGCCACCATTGACCAGACATTTTCAATTGGTGAGAAATCTGGAGAATGTGTTGGCTAGGGCAGCAGTCGAACATTTTCTGTATCCAGAAAGGCTCGTACAGGAACTTCAACATGCGGTCGTGCATTATCATGCTGAAATGTAGGGTTTCGCAGGGATCGAAAGAAGGGTAGAGCCACGGGTCGTAAAACATCTGTTCAAAGTGCCGTCAATGCGAACGAGAGGTGACCGAGGCGTGTAACCAGTGTCACCCCATGCCATCACGCCGGGGATACGCCAGTAAGGCTATGACGAATACACGCTTCCAATGTGCATCCACCGCGATATAGCCAAACACGGATGCGACCATCATGCTGCTGTAAACAGAACCTGGATTCATCCGAAAAAATGACGTTTTGCCACTGGTTAGCCCAGGTTCGTCGTTGAGTACACCATCGCAGGCGTTCCTGTCTGTGATGCAGCGTCAAGGGTAACCGCAGCCGTCATCTCCGGGCTGATAGTCCATGCTGCTGCAAACGTCGTCGAACTGTTCGTGCAAATGGTTATTGTCTTGCAAACGTCCCCATCTGTTGACTCAGGGATCGAGATGTGCCTGCACGATCCGCTACAGCCATACGGATAAGATGCCTGTCATCTCGACTGTTAGTGATACGAGACCGTTGGGACCCAGCCCGGCGTTTCGTATTACCCTCTTGAACCCACCGATTTCATATTCTGCTTACAGACACTGGGTCTCGACCTACGCTAGCAGCAATTTCGCGATACGATAAACCGCAATTGCGAGAGGTTACAATCTGACCTTACCAAAGTCGGAAATGTGTTGATACGCATTTCTCCTCCTTACACGATGCATTACAATAACGTTTCACCAGGCAACGCCGGTCAACTGCTGTTAGTGTGTGAGATGTCGGTTCGAAACTTTCCTCATGTCAGCACGTTGCAGGTGTCGCCACCGGCGCCAACCTTGTGTGAATGCTTTGAAAAGCTCATTTGCATATCATAACATCTTCTTCCTGTCGGTTAAATTTGGCGTCTGTAGCACGTCATCTTCGTTGTGTTGCAATTTTAATGGCCAGCAGTGTATCTTACAGATAGCATAATTATAACAGCGTATTTAGGCTGTGGAAGAAACTGATATAAATAATTACTTTGAGAAAAACAATATTACTTCATTTTTATTCAAAGTCATCGAAGAGCTACGCATTAGCTTAAATAAGTTTGGAAATGTCCGAAAATTGAAGTAATTAGACATGAAGCATTAAAGAAAGAAATGAAACAGAAGGATATTGAGGATTATTTTGTAGAAAAATAAGGAACAGGAGGCCAGATACCAACAATGAAAGATGAAAAATTTCAAAATAACTTAAAAGAGTCAGGAAACAATTGCTAGGAATAAATATTGTGAAATTAGAAGGAATACGTGGACAATGAATGAAATGACTACTAAAAAGGTTGAAAGAAGGAAATGGAGGAGTGTAAACTTCAAGACCGAAAAGGAATGTATAGGAATTTTTAAATAAAGAATGAGGAAGGAAGACAAACGTAGCCAGACAGAAGTGGGTCGGGAGAAAATGTAATAAATCGTGCTGTAAAAGGAAGGATATCACTTAACGTATAGTGGAGATACTTTGACGTGTGAAAAGGAGAAATCAAAGACAAGAAGATACAAACTGTGTACAATAGAATGGCGAATAGTCCACGCGGCGCAAACATGGGGTGGATGGAGCAGATTGAGTGGTTGTAAAAGGAGGGAAGAAGACGGAAATATCTGAACTGTAAGTAAGATGTATAGTTAACAAAGAAAGTTGCCACTAATTAAAAATAATGTTTGAGACAGATCTTAAAATGAGAAATAAATAGGGGACAAGATGACCACAGAAATGTTAAAAACGTAAAATGGAAAAGGAACAGATGAAATGTTAAAAATACGCAGGGAAATGTATTCATATTGGGAGTGGCCTAACAACTTATTCGAATCAGTCTTGGTACCCCTCTAAAATAAAAACAAAACTAATTGTGAAGAACACAATTCAGCCTGGTACCACATGAGACCTAGGTTTTACTGACAGTGATGAACAGTAGCTGAATGGCATCATCGGAAAAGTCTGTCCTACTCGGCGTAGGTAGACCACAGTTTATGATCAATAGCACTGATGGTAACACGAAGAACGATGGAATATATGGGCGGTTCCTGTGATCGATGACAGAATAATTTACAAAATTTATTGCTAGCACAAAGAAATTACAGAGTGTAGCGAAAGCCGTCGCAACCGTGCGTAACAGTCCACGGAATGATCCAAAGTGAAAGCTTAAACAAAGGCGAGATCAATTACTCTGCTGTCATTGTCGAGTATCTAAAGCTATAGAGAGCAACGAGAACTGTTGGGCAAGTATGGGACACTCTCACATCAGTCGACTTTTTTATTTACTGGAGGCATATATATTAGAACAACTGGAAAGACACCTACACAAAATAAAAAATCCTTAATCTATTGTAAATGAACAAACGGATTTCGCTAGCAGTGATTATTTCAGTAATTTCAAAGAAAATTCTTAACGTATGTTAAATGAACAAACAGATTTCGGTAGGCATAGTAATTTTAAAAACTTATTTTAAATTAATCCTTTGCATATGTGAACTTCTTAAAAATCAGATCTTCAACATTGTATGATAAAACCCCTCTTTGTTCACATCGGGTTAAACTAACTTTGCGAAGTGTTTTTAAACTGTTGTAAACGAATGTGCGCCTTAAGTTACGTGATGCGTGAAGTCAGTTTGAAAAAATCAACGTATGCTGACCTGAAAAGGCTAAAAATGTTGTTCTCTTTTTCTTCCGTAAGTTTTTCACTGATCTTTTTTTCCTTTTTCTTTCTTCCCCCACTGTTTCTCACATCTTTTCGCACTCGATTCGCGGAACACGAAACTTAACATCTAACTTACTCGTAATAGCAAAATGCATTTCACCTGGCTCAAGGGCGAATGTAAACTATGTATTAGACGATTTACATCGGAAGATGGACCCACAGGATACGAAATACATCGTGTACTTTAAGGAAACACAGAATAATTGTCACTGAAGGAGTTTTGATTCGATCTTTCTGTAAACTTAATTTTTTCATTTTAGAAACATTTGACTGCAGTATCATCATTACCTAATTACTTAGTAATTTCTTAGGAATTTTTGGTCAGTTCAGAGGGTATTCCGTAGTACATTGGTTTAAATTGTTCAAATGGCTCTGAGCACTTAGCGACTTAACTTCTGAGGTCATCAGTCGCCTAGAACTTAGAATTAATTAAACCTAACTAACCTAAGGACATCACACACATCCATGCCCGAGGCAGGGTTTGAACCTGCGACCGTAGCGGTCACGCGGTTCCAGACTGAAGCGCATAGAACTGCTCTGCCACAGCGGCCGGCCGTAGTTATTGTCGCGCATTCTATAAGCTTCGGTAAAAATCTCTTCTAAGAAAATCATTTTCCCCCTATTGCAGTGAATGTATTTATAGACTGCAGAAATGTTCCCACTTAACCTACTCACTGACCTACTTCTTCTAACGTACTGTTTCAAATTCTGCGACTGCTATGCAAATTTATGTGTTAAGAATTCAACTTACATGTTGGAGTACTTTGTTTCGCTCATGTTATAACTGTCGTATCATGTTCCCACTACAGAACCGTTTAATATTATCGATATGTGTGGCACTTTTATATGTTCTCTAACATTGTTAAACGAGCAAGTTAGTGAGCATAACCTTGAGAAAAGTTAGATACAGAAAATTATCTTCGAGAAACTTATAAATTATGTCCTTACTAAAGACGAGAAAAATTTTGTCTACAAAAATCGCGACTGTGGAGCAGTGAACTATCTTACGCTAGCGACGATGTCTACGGAGACAGGTTGTTCATATCCAATGTGTGTGTGTCACTGAGTAGAAATCCAACGGCGGTGGACCAATGTTTCAAAATCATACCGGCCGGCCACTGGCAGTGGTGCAGATATATGGCGGTGCTCGGGAAATGAGATCTCGCTATCAGCAGAAGTGCGCGGGAAGTCGGCCGGCGTATTTACTGCGCGCAGCAGTAGTGGGTTGCGGGCAGTTGCGGCAGCAGCAGTAACACGCCGGCGGCTGCCTCAGCAGAGCCGGCGGCTGACTGCCGAGGCCGCTCCAGAAGCTGCGAGCGCCGTCGTGCTGCGCGTTCCGCTTAATGGCGCGTGTCAAACGCTGACAAATGGGACGCGCGACGAAAGGCAGTCACGTCGCGACGACTGCGGCGTGGCGCAGCTCCTCGCAGCAGCGAGGATGTGGTCCCCCTTGTCGGGGAAGCGACGGCGGCGTCTCGCGTATACACAAGTTATGGGTGTCTGAGAACTGAGGGGACGATGAAAGTTCCCAGCGTAACGACTGTTCCCGTCATACAGAGTCAAGGAATTCACCGATATCAAAACTAGACGATCTGGAGATAAACACAGATAGCAGAATGGAACAATCAGTGTGTATGCTGTGAAAGCTATATGATTTTTATATAGAAGTTTCGAAACTGTTGTCACTAAAGCCACCAACAGATGGTGCTGTAAGCTGAACGGCTATAGAGAGCCTGTATACAGAGAGACTGACCATAGGTGAAGTTGCCCGTGACTGGTTGATTAGCATTGGCAGAAAAATGGCGCCAAACGTCTCTCGCGCTTCCTATGTTCGCCGTGCTTTTGAGTTGAATTGAAGTTCAGAGGACTTTTGGAAACGATTAAAAGGTATTTGAGTTATTGAGAGACTCGTTATGCATTGTGCATGCATGTTCGATTTAGTTGTATATCGTTTTTAGTACGTAATTAGCGTTTGCGATCTTAAATACGAGTTGAAATAATGAAGCGTTTTGTGATGAAGTCGGTAGGCCTACATGTTTGAAGTAAACACGTTAATAATTGTACAGTATTGTTTTTGGCATCTGTAATTCGTTCTACAGACGTTCGTAAACGATGCCAGGTTGTGCTGCATTTGGCTGTTCCAATAGAGGCGAAGGTGGATTTCGCATCTTAGCATTCACACGCAATAAAGAAAGACGAAAGCAGTGGGGAGTCGCAGTCCTTGTGGAAACCAACCACGTACTCTTGTCTATGCGAAGTAAGTCGTTTTAGCTTTTTACTACATATAAAACAACTTGCAATATAGATAGTTAAATTTGAAAACAAACCTGTAAATTGGCTGTGTAAAAATTATTATAACAAATATTCTTATAAACAAAGACATTTAACGAATGATTTCGCCATATTCTCTTGTGCTTTTGATTCGGTGAGTGTGCCCGCAGTTTGGCAGAAAAATGGCCGCCGTATCGTCCGGTTGGCCACTCTCTCCCTATGCAGGCTCTCTAAACGGCTCGTATCAGCACGCATAAATAAACCCGTTCTCATCAAGCAGTCTTTCAGAAATGCATTAGAGAGGCGGCACAAACGCACATATGAAACACCTAATTTTCATCACTGACTGTACGTTTATTAAAAATTCGCTATTGATGTTTCAAGTTTTGTTTGTTTTCGAGTGAGTGACAGCTACAAATAACATATATCCTACTCGTACACAGGATTAAACACGCCACTATCATAATAATTACGTGTTCAACCGTAGAGTCACGAAAATTTTGTTAGCCTCTTCGCTGTACCCTCCATCATCACTGCTGGCTCTGAGCTTATCAGAGAGGACGTGATCTCGGAACTGAAACCGAGCGAGGCGGCGCTGTGATTATCCCTCCGGATTCACATTCGGGACAACGGTTCAAATCCTTGTCCAGCCATCCAGATTTAGATTTTCCGTGATTTCTCTCTCCAGCATGATGCTGGGATGGTTCCTTTGAACGACATGACTTATTTCCTTGCCCATCCTTAACCTGAGCTTGTGTTCCATCTCTAACGACCTTGATGTCTTCCGTCCTTTCAAACATTGCTATCATGCCTTAAAAATCCGCACAGCCCACCATTACCTACAGCAAGTCAGTCCCACTTTGCTTATGCAAATATTCACAGACTCTGCCTCCACCATCGATCACCTCCTCACAGAGGCAGCCCTGATTTACCAGAACTGTCGTAAAGTCGAATCCTCCAAACCTGTTCCCCCTGCCCAACCATTGACAAAAATGTCTCTTTCATAATAGGCACATCACACTTGATTCTGGAAATTGACACATCTGTCCTCACTGCAAAGCCCCTCACAGCCTCAAACAATGTCCAAACGTGCCTCCTCCCCCGCCCCCCTCGCACACACATCTAACACTGGCGATGATACTTACCTGTCCTACTTAGCGAAATGCAAAGCCAAATCCCACCCAACAAACCAGAATTAATTAAGCCTTTCAACCCTATAAATCATGCTGCCCAACCCAATAACTCTCTCTGCCCACCTCCCACTGCCAAACACTCATCATTCCTCCATATCAGCCACAAAAACATCTGCCCCTTCCAAAAACGACGTACTCTACAACAAATTTCCCTTAATGTTCACTCTGAACACCACATAAGTACCTAGGTAAACTATTACTGAAACCTCTCACTCCCTCTCACCCCCCCCCCCCCAAATCTCTCACACACACAACCCACATAACCCACTCACTTGGCTTTCATTATGGTGCAACAACAACACAGCATTCTATACCAGAATGTCCATTCCCTACCCACTAACAAGCCCCTTTTAATACATACCCAGTCTCAAAACTACACTGATTTCTTCATCCATAACGAAACCCTACCACACCATCTAAAGCATTCCCTATATCCTGTACTGTAATGACGATCCCCTTTCCCTAGCCACAGGTTGAGCTATAGTTAGCCACCACAAGAGGATCTCCATTCAGCCACAATACTTACTCAAGAATCCCAATTCTCTCTGTCTTTTTCTTCAGCCAATGATGTTCTCTGCCTCGTCACCGTTTGATATGTCTTTCTAGCTTAGAATTTGTTTACGTTAGACAATACTGGTTGGTTTTACATCCTGTAAACGCTTCTCTATTTTTGTGAAGTAAAAGCCTTTGACAGCCTCACTTTTTGAAAAGCACAGGACCGAGTATTCCTTACCCAGCATTTAGATGTTTATCTTTACTTTTCTGTGCTTTTTACATCTCTATTCCAAAGGTACCTCCCTGTTAGAAACCTGAGCATAAAGGCCAGATGTCTTTCTTTAACTTTGCACAGTAAAAGCGGTTGACAGTGGTAAGTAACCCTCAGAATTAGGAGGGCGAGGGTGGCACTCTCTCACGGTTTCTAGTGGGTCTACATCCCTTCGTATCACCAAGAATGCTTCCAGCACTTTTCCAAAGCTACATTGTATGCTAATATGAGTCAAAGGTTATTTTCCACCAATCACGAGTACTGTGTGGTGTGTGTCACATTATTATTAACAGTGTCGATTAAGTATTTTGATCAAATGGGAATTTCGCTACGATTCGCATATGTTGTGAGACTGTTTCCAGGAAATCTGGCCCATAACCCATGTAACAGAATTAAAAACCCCAGAAAAAGAAATAAAACAAGAAAAAACGTCCCTTATTCATGACTACATTATCTATTTTATTTATTTATTTATTTATATATTTATTGTTCCGTGGGACCAAATTAAGGAGAAGTCTCCATGGTTATGGAACGAGTCAATAGATGAAATTATAACACTATAGTGGAAACAGATAAAATGAAATATAAGTAACATATTCAGGCGACAATTCGTAAGTTTAAATAAAGAAAATCTACAATGTAACACTTGAATTTGATTAATTTTTCAGCTCTTCCAGGAGCTCCTCGACAGAATTGAAGGAGTGAGCAATGAGGAAACTCTTCAGTTTAGACTTAAAAGTGTTTGGGCTACTGCTAAGATTTTTGAGTTCTTGTGGTAGCTTATTAAAAATGGATGCAGCAGAATACTGCACTCCTTTATGCACAAGAGTCAAGGAACTGCATTCCACACGCAGATTTGATTTCTGCCCAGTATTAACTGAGTGAAAGCTGCTAACTCTTGGGAGTAAGATAATATTGCTAACAATAAATGACAGTAAAGAAAATGTATACTGTGAGGGCAATGTCAGAATTCCCAGACTATTAAATAGGGGTCGACAAGAGGTTCTCGAACTTACACCACATATAGCCCGAACAGCCCGTTTTTGAGCTAAAAATACCCCTTTTGAATCAGAAGATTTACTCCAAAAATAATACCATATGACATAAGCGTATGAAAATATGCGAAGTACACTACGTTTCGTGTTGAACTGTCACTTATTTCAGATACTATTATAATGGTAAACAAAGCAGCATTTAGTTTCTGAACAAGGTCCTGAACATGGGCTTTCGACAACAGCTTACTATCAATCCAAACGCCTAGGAACTTGAACTGTTCCGTCTCGCTTATAATATGTCCATTCTGTCTGATCAAATTATCGGTTCTTGTTGAGTTGTGAGTTAGAAACTATAAAAACTGAGTCTTTCGGTGATTTAGCATAAAATTATTTTCCACAAGCCACGAACTTATTTCATGAACTACATTATTTGATACTGTTTCAGTATTACATACAATATCCTTCACTACCAAGCTGGTGTCATCAGCAAACAGAAATATTTTTGAATCACCTGTAATATCATATCATGTATATAAATAAGGAACAGCAGTCGCCCCAGCACCGACCCTAGGGGAACGCCCCACATAACAGTGCCCCATTGCGACTGAACATCACTGCCACTCTCAATATTGCGGAGAATTACCTTCTGCTTTCTGTTCTTAAAGTAAGAGGCGAACCAATTGTAAGCTTCTCCCATTACTCCATAATGGTCCAACTTCTGCAGTAGTATTTTGTGGTCAACACTGTGAGAAGCCTTCGTTAAATCAAAGAAAACACCTAGCGTTCGCAACCTTTTATTTAATCCGTCCGAAACCTCACAGAGAAAACAGAATATAGCATTTTCAGTCGTTAAACCATTTCTAAATCCAAACTGTTCTTTTGTCAGCAAATTATGTGAATTTAAATGCTCCAGTAATCTTGTATATACAACCTTCTCGATGAATTTAGCAAACACCGATGGCATACAAATAGGTCTATAATTGTCAATATTATCCCTGTCTCCCTTTTTATGAAGTGCCTTCACTACCGAGTACTTTAATCGGTCAGTAAACCGACCACTCCTAAAGGAAAAGTTACAGATATGGCTAAGTACTGGGCTAGCATATATAGAACAATACTTTAGTAGTCTGCTAGATACCCCGTCATATCCATGAGAGTTCTTGGTCTTTAGCGATTTAGTTATTAACTCAATCTCCCTCTTGTCAGTATCATGGAGGAACATTTCATGTATCAGACTCGGAACACTTTTTTCTACGAGCACTATACGATTCCCTGTTGGGACTAGATTACTATTTAGTTCACCTGCTATATTCAGAAAGTGATTATTAAATACTGCACATATATGCGACTTACCAGTAACACGGACATTCCCACTACGCACTGATTCTATATCCTCGACCTGTCTCTGCAGACCAGCCACTTCATTTAGGATTGACCATATGGTTTTAATTTTATCCTGAGACTTAGCTACTTTATCTGCATACCACATACTTTTTGCCTTCCTGATAACTTTTTTTAAGCACCTTACAATACTGTTTGTAATGGGATGCTGCATTTAGATTTTGACTATTTCTAACTTTTTGATATAATAGCCACTTTGTTCTACAGGGTATTCTTATCCCTCTAGTCATCCACACAGGCTGCCTGTTTGTGCTAGCACCCTGTTTTGAACGTTCTAACGGAAAGCAACTTTCTAAGAGAACGAGAAAAGTCTTGAGGAAAGCATTATATCTATCGTCTACTGTATCAGCACTATAAACATCTTGCCACTCTTGTACCTCGGTAAGGTTTACAAAGGCCTCTACAGCAACTGGGTCAGCTTCCCTAAAAGTTGATAACTATATTTAACATGTGTTGCAGCACAAAAATCTTTTAGAGTTAAAATTTGTGCATCATGATCTGAAAGGTCATTAACCTTTTTGCTAACAGAATGCCCTTCTAGTAATGAGGAATGAATAAAATTTCTTTCTATGGTTGTTCTACTGCTCCCTTGCACTCTCGTTGGGAAGAATACGGTTTTCATAAGATTATATGAATTAAGGAGGTCTACCACCCTTTTCCTTGCACAATCACTTATACAATTAATATTGAAGTCACCACATATAACTAACTTTTTGTATTTCTTATAAAGTGAACCAAGAACCTCCTCTAGCTTTAGCAAAAATGTTGTGAAATCGGAGTCTGGGGATCTATAAATAAGAACAGGTAGAAGTTTATCTCCATTAAATTTAACCACACCTGCACAACATTCAAACACCTTTTCAGTGCAGTACTTTGCAACATCAGTTGACTCAAATGGGATACCGTTTTTCACATACATGGCTACGCAAATTATTCTCGGGACTGAGACCTGGCTGAACGCTGAGATAGGAAGTTCTGAAATATTTAGTGAGGGTTGGAATGTGTATCGGAAAGACAGATTACACACCGTAGGAGGTGGTGTTTTCATTGCAGTTGACAAAAATATTGTGTCCATTGACGTCGAAGTAGAGTGTGATTGTGAAGTTATCTCGACACGTTTAACAGGGCTAGGAGAAATAAAGTTAATTGTTGGGCGTTATTACCGGCCACCAGGTTCCACCGTGACAGTTCTAGAATCATTCAAAGGGAGTCTACACTCTGTATCGCAGAAGTACCCGGATCATGCTATATTAGACGGAGGCGACTTCAACCTACCTAGTATAAACTGGGATGTCTATGGATTCATTACAGGTGGTACAGACAAGCCGTCGTGTGAATTACTTTTGAACACATTATGCGGAAACTGCCTTGAGCAGCTAAATCGACAGACAACGCGTAATGGAAATATTTTAGATCTGGTAGCCACGAACAGACCAGACCTCATCTACGGTGTCAGTGTTGAGATAGGGATTAGTGATCATGGTGTTATCATTACGACTATGGTTACGAAAGTTAAAAAGTCTCTCAAGAAGGCTAGGAGAGTATTCTTACTAGAAAGAGCAGATAAGCAGTTGTTAGCATTCATTTACTTCCGGTACGATGGAGGTGGAAGAATTATGGGCAAATTTTAAATACATTGTAAATCACGCATTGGACAAGTATGTGCCGAAAAAGTGGCTTATTGACGGAAAAGACCCACCGTGGTTTAACAGCGCAATTGGGAGAATACTCAAGAAGCAAAGACACTCGCGGTACAAGAAAGGTCGAGAGAATGAGAACAGGCAAAAGTTTGTAGAGATTCGTGCTGCTGTAAAAAGAGTAACGCGCGAAGCATACAACCACTACCACCGTCATACCTTAGCAGAAATTCTTGCTGTGCTGAAAACCCAAGGAAATTCTGGTCTTACCTAAAATCAGTAAGCGGGTCGAAGGCTTCCATCCAGTCACTCACTGATCAGTCTGGCCTGGCAACGGAAGACATCAAAACGAAAGCTGAAATTTTAAATTTAGCATTTGAGAAATATTTCACGCAGGAGGCTCGTACATACATACCGCCGTTTGAGTCTCGTACAGATTCCCATATGGAGGACATAGTGATAGACATCACTGGGATTGTGAAGCAGCTGAATGGGTTGAAAATAAATAAATCGCCAGGTCCTTATGGGATTAGAATTCTGTTTTACAGAGTACTCTACTGCATTGGCTCCTTATTTATTTATCGCGAATCTCTTGACCAACGTAAAATCCCGAGCGACTGGAAAAAAAGCGCAGGTGACGCCTGTATATAAGAATGGTAGAAGGACGGATCCTCAAAATTACAGACCAATATCCTTAAAATCGGTTTCTGGCAGGATTCTCGAACATATTCTCAGTTCGAATATAATGAATTTCCTTGAGACAGAGAAGTTGCGGGCCATGCATCAGCAAGGCTTTAGAAAGCATCGCTCCTGCGAAACGCAACTCGCCTTTTTTTCACATGATATCTTGCGAACCATGTATGAAAGATATCAAACGGATGCCATATTCCTTGACTTTCGGAAAGCGTTTGACTCGGTGCCCCACGGCAGAATCCTAACTAAGGTACGAGCATATGGGATTGGTTCCCAAATATGTGAGTGGCTCTAAGACTTCTTTAAGTAATAGAACCCAGTATGTTGTCCTCGATGGTGACTGTTCATCAGAGGTGAGGGATATCATCTGTAGTGCCCCAGGGAAGTGTGGTAGGTCGGCTGTTATTTTCTATCTACATAAATGATCTTTTGAATAGTGTCCATAGCAATGTGCGGCTGTTTGCTGATGATGCTGTGGTGTACGGGAAGGTGTCGTCGTTGAATCACTGTAGGAGGGTACAAGATGACTTGGGCAGGATTTGTGATTGGTGTAAAGAATGACAGCTAACTCTAAATATAGATAAATGTAAGTTAATGCAGATGAAGAGGAAAAAGAATCCCGTAATGTTTGAATACTCCATTAGTACTGTAGCACTTGACATAGTCACCTGGATTAAATATTTGGACGTAACGTTGCAGAGCGATATGAAGTGGGACGAGCATGTAATGGCAGTTGTGGGGAAGGCGGATAGCCGTCTTCGGTTCATTGGTAGAATTTTGGGAAGATGTGGTTCATCTGTAAACACTAACACTAACACCACCTTTTCTTGAGTACTGCTCGAGCGTTTGGGATCCCTATCAGGTCGGATTGAGGGAGGACATAGAAGCAATTCAGAGGCGGGCTGCTAGATTTGTTACTTGTAGGTTTGATCGACACGCGAGTGTTACGGAAATGCTTCAGGAACTCGGGTGGGAGTCTCTAGAGGAAAGGAGGCGTTCTTTTCGTGAATCGCTACTGAGGTAATTTAGAGAACCAGCATTTGAGGCTGACTGCAGTACAATTTTACTGCCGCCAACTTACATTTCACGGAAAGACCACAAAGACAAGATAAGAGAGATTAGGGCTCGTGCAGAGGCATATAGGCAGTAATTTTTCCCTCGTTCTGTTTGGGAGTGGAACAGGGAGAGAAGATGCTAGTTGTTGTACTAGGTACCCTCCGCCACGCACCGTATCGTGGATTGCGGAGTATGTATGTAGATACAGGTGTAGATCCTGAATTGTGGAAAACTTCCAAAATCTTACTGTTTCTCAAACCAGACAAACTCCTTGCTAATACTTACGCCTACCGCCCCATCTGTCTCATCTCAGAGTTGTGCAAGGTCTTCAAATCCACCCTCTCCTGTCACGACCAGCAACGCCTGAACCAACGTACCTTCTTTCCATTAACCAGTATCGCTTCCTCCCACCTTTTGCTTTGATAACTACCTGTCAACCTCACCCATCTTCTATCCCAACAGCTCAATGCCCGTAAATCAGCTATTTTTGTCTCCCTGGAGTTAGAGAAAGCCTATGATCTTGTATGGCATTCCGATCTTCTTTTCAGACTTTGGACTTTTGCACTTCCAGATAATAACGCCCACTGTGTGGCCTCCTTCCTCTCTAATCACTCATCCTCTGTCCTCATTAATACCACGGATTCCCATCCCTTCCTTTCCACTGCAGATCTTCCCCAAGGTTCCATCCTTTCTCCTCTCCGTTTTCTCTTCTACACTGCTGATATACCCCACTTTACAAAGGCTCTAATCACCCAATACCTTCGGCGTTACTACAGCCATTCTTCAGGGAAGGACGTTGCTTGCGTCCAAGTGCAGTGCATAGGGATTAAAACTTTATAGAGGTATGTCAATCCGTCCGGCAACTAAATGTTACGGGCAAGTTTCTAGTAAGACCTTTTCTTATCAGTGCAGCTACCTATCACATTAACTGAGCAACTGAAGCGTATACCGTGCCTACAACAGTGCTTGGAAAATCATCACACGTAAGTAGAGTCATTCATGTGTTACATTACCTCTCTCCAGTATTTTTCAACATGTATACACTTTTATGTTTGGAGGGTGCAAAATTGATTCAGTTTGGTTTGTTGGGGACTTAGATTTTATATTTACTCGAATTTGCTACTGAAGTCAAAAGGCAATGAAATTAATCGTAGTTGAGGGACAAGAGCTTGCTTAATTCGACTATTTATGTATATTTCTATTACTATTGAGTGACATAATTCGGTGGATGGGGCACTACACTTGCCCACCGGCCGACGACATTTTGAGCATCGAGATTTAAATATTCTATCACTTCCCCAAACAGATTGAAGTGAATTCTGAGATGTTTCGTTCGAGAAAGAAACAGTCCATTTTATTCCTCATTCTTTTCCAATTAAAGATTATTTTCTACCTCTAAGGACTTTGTAGCCAGTGTAACATTTAGCCGGCTGCGGTGGTCTCGCGGTTCTAGGCGCGCAGTCCGGAACCGTGCGACTGCTACGGTCGCAGGTTCGAATCCTGCCTCGGGCATGGATGTGTGTGATGTCCTTAGGTTAGTTAGGTTTAAGTAGTTCTAAGTTCTAGGGGACTGATGACCACAGCAGTGGAGTCCCATAGTGCTCAGAGCCATTTGAACCATTTTTTTGTAACATTTAACTTCAATTACACATCCATTTTTGTGTTCCTATAATTCAACTCCCCCCCCCCCCCCCCCCCATGAACCATGGACCTTGCCGTTGGTGGAGAGGCTTGCGTGCCTCAGCGATACAGTTAGCCGTACCGTAGGTTCAAGCACAACGAAGGGGTATCTGTTGAGAGGCCAGACAAACGTGTGGTTCCTGAAGAGGGGCGGCAGCCTTTTCAATAGTTGCAGGGGCAACAGTCTGGATGATTGCCTGATCTGTCCTTGTAACATTAACCAAAACGGCCTTGCTGTGCTGGAACTGCGAACGGCTGAAAGCAAGGGGAAACTACGGCCGTAATTTTTCCCGAGGGCATGAAGCTTTACTGTATGATTAAATGATGATGGCGTCCTCTTGGGTAAAATATTCCGGAGGTAAAATAGTCCCCCATTCGGATCTCCGGGCGGGGACTACTCAAGAGGATGTCATTATCAGGAGAAAGAAAACAGGTGTTCTACGGATCGGAGCGTGGAATGCCAGATCCCTTAATAGGGCAGGTAGGTTAGAAAATTTAAAAAGGGAAATGGATAGGTTAAAGTTAGATATAGTGGGAATTAGTGAAGTTCGGTGGCAGGAGGAACAAGACTTCTGGTCAGGTGACTACAGTGTTATAAACACAAAATCAAATAGGGGTAATGCAGGAGTAGATTTAATAATGAATAAGAAAATAGGAATGCGGGTAAGTTACTACAAACAGCATAGTGAACGCATTATTGTGGCCAAGATTGATACGAAGCCCACACCTACTACAGTAGTACAAGTTTATATGCCAACTAGCTCTGCAGATGACGAAGAAATTGAAGAAATCTATGATGAAATAAAAGAAATTATTCAGATAGTGAATGGAGATGAAAATTTAATAGTAATGGGTGACTGGAACTCGACAGTAGGAAAAGGGAGAGAAGGAAACGTAGTAGGTGAGTATGGACTGGGCAAAGAAATGAAAGAGGAAGCCGCCTGGTAGAATTTTGCACAGAGCACAACTTAATCATAGGTAACACTTGGTTCAAAATCATAAAAGAAAGCTGTATACATGGAAGAAGCCTGGAGATACTGACAGGTTTCAGATAGATTATATAATGGTAAGACAGAGATTTAGGAACCAGGTTTTAAATTGTAAGACATTTCCAGGGGAAGATGTGGACTCTGACCACAATCTATTGGTTATGACCTGCAGATTAAAACTGAAGAAACTGCAAAAATGTGGGAAATTAAGGAGATGGGACCTGGATAAACTGAAAGAACCAGAGGTTGTAGAGAGTTTCAGGGAGAGCATAAGGGAACAATTGACAGGAATAGGGGAAAGAAATACAGTAGAAGAAGAATGGGTAGCTCTGAGGAATGAAGTAGTGAAGGCAGCAGAGGATAAAGTAGGTAAAAAGACGAGGGCTACTAGAAATCCTTGGGTAACAGAAGAAATATTGAATTTAATTTATGAAAGGAGAAGATATAAAAATGCAGTAAATGAAGCAGGCAAAAAGGAATACAAATGTCTCATAAATGAGATCGACAGGAAGTGCAAAATGGCTAAGCAGGGATGGCTAGAGGACAAATGTAAGGATGCAGAGGCTTATCTCATTAGGGGTAAGATAGGCACTACCTACAGGAAAATTAAAGAGACCTTTGGAGATAAGAGAACCACTTGTATGAACATCAAGAGCTCAGATGGAAACCCAGTTCTAAGCAAAGAAGGGAAAGCAGAAAGGTGGAAGGAGTATACAGAGGGTCTATACAAGGGCGATGTACTTGAGGACAATATTATGGAAATGGAAGAGGATGTAGATGAAGACGAAATGGGAGATACGATACTGCGTGTAGAGTTTGACAGAGCACTGAAAGACCTGAGTCGGAACAAGGCCCCCGGAATAGATAACATTCCAGTGGAACTACTGACTGCCTTGGGAGATCCAGTCATGACAAAACTCTACCATCTGGTGAGCAAGATGTATGAGACAGGCGAAATACCCTCAGACTTCAAGAAGAATATAATAATTCCAATCCCAAAGAAAGCAGGTGTTGACAGATGTTAAAATTACCGAACTATCAGTTTAATAAGTGACAGCTGCAAAATACTAACGCGAATTCTTTACAGACGAATGGAAAAACTAGTAGAAGCCGACCTAGGCGAAGATCTGTTTGGATTCCGTACAAATATTGGAGCACGTGAGGCAATACTGACCCTACGACTTATCTCAGAAGCTAGATTAAGGAAAGGCAAACCTACGTTTCTAGCATTTGTAGACAATGTTGAGTGGAATACTCTCTTTCAAATTCTAAAGGTGGCAGAGGTAAAATACAGGGAGCGAAAGGCTATTTACAATTTTTACAGAAACCAGATGGCAGTTATAAGAGTCGAGGGACATGAAAGGGAAGCAGTGATTGGGAAGGGAGTGAGACAGGGTTGTAGTCTCTCCCCGATGTTATTCAATCTGTATATTGAGCAAGCAGTGAAGGAAACAAAAGAAAAATTTGGAGTAGGTATTAAAATCCATGGAGAAGATATAAAAACTTTTTAGGTTCGCCGATGACGTCGTAATTCTGTCAGAGACAGCAAAGGACTTGGAAGAGCTGTTGAACGGAATGGATAGTGTCTTGAAAGGAGGATATAAGATGAACATCAACAAAAGCAAAACGAGGATAATGGAATGTAGTCGAATTAAGTCGGGTGATGCTGAGGGAATTAGATTAGGAAATGAGACACTTAAAGTAGTAAAGGAGTTTTTCTATTTGGGGAGCAAAATAACTGATGATGGTCGAAGTAGAGAGGATATAAAATGTAGACTGGCAATGGCAAGGCAACCGTTTCTGAAGAAGAGAAATTTGTTAACATCGAGTATAGATTTAAGTGTCAGGAAGACATTTCTGAAAGTATTTGTATGGAGTGTAGCCATGTATGGAAGTGAAACATGGACGATAAATAGTTCGGACAAGAAGAGAATAGAAGCTTTCGAAACGTGGTGTTACAGAAGAATGCTGAAGATTAGGTGGGTAGATCACATAACTAATGATGAAGTATTGAATAGGACTGGAGAGAAGAGAAGTTTGTGGCACAACTTGACCAGAAGAAGGGATCGGTTGGTAGGACATGTTCTGAGGCATCAAGGGATCACCAATTTAGTATTGGACTGCAGCGTGAAGGGTAAAAATCGTAGAGGGAGACCAAGAGATGACTACACTAAGCAGATTCAGAAGGATGTAGGGTGCAGTAGGTACTGGGAGATGAAGCAGCTTGCACAGGATAGAGTAGCATGCAGAGCTGCATCAAACCAGTCACAGGACTGAAGACCACAACAAGAACAACAACATAATTCAACTGTGTTCACCAGATATGTTCTTCAATGTTTTTGATCCCTTTATCACAACGACATGCAATTTTAAGTGATAACCGAATTAAAACTGTGATTTCAAAAACATCCCATGTTCTTATTTGTAGAATTTTTTTATTTTGGAAGCATATTGTAGTATGAAACGGAAAGCATCTAGTGAGACAGAAAATTCCAACTTTTGCATTCAGCAGGGCTAGGGAGATTCTTGAACTGACCATCCATCGTGTGTAGCGTTGCTGTCGCCAAACAGCTGTGAGTGTTTCAAAGTGGGTGACTATGCTGAAGCTCGTGTATACTGCAGAACATTTAAAGTTAAAAGGAAGCGTAATGAGAAGGAACGGAAGAAAAATGAAGTAAAAACTTGAAGAATAGAAGGTAGGGAGTGGCAAGACAGAAGCGCAAAAGATAGGCAGTTCATACAGGTACGTAAATAATTCATTCAGCATTCTATTTTGTTACATTTGTTTGCCTTGTTATTCTGTTTTAAAGTAATTTTTTATCCAAATACTTGAAAGTTACATAGGGGAATAGCCTCAATTTTAGAATATGCTTTACCGTAGCTGTTATAGATATCGAATGAAACAACAAGTTTACTGTTACCAGTCACTAATTCTAAACGTTCGTAATGCTTTATGGATATTAATAAAGAATGACTGTAACAGCAAACGGTTTCTTTCATTAGAATCTAATCTGAAACAATATATACTTCTTTAATAGATATAACCTGATCTTATAGGAAAAGAGACTTAAATAGTCATAACATTTTCTATGTATTTATTTTTTTAGGAAGCAGCAAATTGGGGTACTTTAGTAAATTTTCTGATGAAATAAAACTGCTATTATTAAATAACCTCAATGTACAGACATCAAAGGATGTCCGAGATTCTTATTTGTACGGTTCTATTCGTGAACTCATTATTACCAGAAAGCGTCCAAGAAAAAGGAGAGGATTACCAGCACCATGAAAAATATTGTGCATATGCTCTCATTCTGGTGGAACCTTAAGTTAAATATTGTTTTTTATTCTGTATTCTTTTTAACAATATTATTTAATGTCTTTTCAGGTCACACACGGGGAACATGGCACCACTGAATGCCGTGAGGAATTTTCCAGCAATATGGAACAGCTGTTACAAAAGTAAGACGCTAAACAAACCTTCATAGTGCTGGTTCTTCAATGTAAAGTAAAAGTGGATGCCACAGTAACAGACCAAGAACTAAATGTGAAGAAATAGGGAGCAAATTCATACTCACATACGCTCTTTTCCCTACTGCGTTCATCATTATGGTTCACAATCGAAGCAAGGACACTTCAGTTCTGATCTGGATGCAAGGCAAATGTACACATTGTTTCTGGAATAACATTATCCCAAAACACACTTTCAGATAAAAAGTATCTCTGGTCCGAAGTGAGTAAAGTGTACACTAAAGCAAGAGTACTATCCAGCCAGCAGTACTATCAGAAACATTTCATTTACACATTTAGTGCAAAAAACTGATGTGTGTGGTTTTCAAAGGGAGCATCGAATCAAGCAAGCACGAAAGATATGATGTGGTCAGAAAACATTTGTAAGATATTCTGAAACTTCACGAAACGAAAGCTAACAGATTTAAAACTGTAATTAAAGAGACAACGGAGTGCCTTTTGACAAATACAAGTAGAGACACCATTTTTTTTTACCAGAACATTGTGTTTCCACGCATTCCAGTCGGTAACATAGTCTCCAAAGACAGTTTTGGCTTCATAATTTTGCAGATACAAATTTTAGAGTTAAAAAGCTTGACTATACGGGGCTAGAGACCAAAGGAAAAAAGAGTTCATGAAGTTCTTTCGAGTTTAAATATTTTCCTGTAGACTACAAAGAGTTATTTTTATTTTCAGGTGGATGCATTGACTAGAACCATAGTATGTCAATGATGCAATACGTTTTCATTCACATATACGTGCACAGATTTCAGGAAGTTACTCAGATGTTCGCTGTGACAGAACATTCATTCTTGCCTTGCGACCAGCACTTAGCTGTCATTAAAAATATGAAGAAAGAAGACAATGTATGAAAGGTAGATACAATTGAGCAAGAAAAAAATTTCCATTTACTGTCCACAATCAGATGACGTTACTGATTTTCAAACAGGTTTTAAAAAGTATTTCAAATCCCACTTAACAAAAGACAAAGACGAGGTACAAACTATTTAAGTTCTATATCCGCCACCTTAACGAAATTAGTATTGAAGTTACTGATGCCACAGCACTTCCGAATCTTGGAGCCCAACACTAATCCCATAATCCGTGGTTGTAAACCTTAGAATGAATCGATCAGAATTCAGCAAAATGAACTTGATGACATTATATATTTGTTGAAGTACTTACAACCCGGATGCTGTAAAGTTTATTAGTCACTTGTTGCAATTAATGAACCATGCAGTGAAGATGGAGAGTAAGGTGATATTACAGAAAGACCATCGTGATGAATCCTGGATGAAGAATGCAGCATTAGAGAAATGCTTTTCCCAAAATGTTTGCTCATAAAATATTGTAAGTTCGCATAATTTGTTCTTAAAATGCTCAGAGTACACGATATTTCAATTAAGTATTACTGGAATTATGATTTTAGTTCTCATTGTTTGTAATGAGGTACAATGTTCTCAGAAACTTTCATTTCTTTAAAAAAAAGAATATGTTTATTCAAAACGATTAGCGGTTATTTCAAGAACATCGCAAATTCACCAACTTTGTACACCCCTCAAGGATCAGGGATGAAATTTATAGAAGTGTTTAAATCCGTAGGTACTGATGGAACTCATATCTAATGGAGAAAGTTAAATTTCAAGAACATCGCAAATCCACCAATTTTGTACACCCCTCAAGTATCAGGGATGAAATTTATAGAAGTGTTTAAATCCGTGGGTACTGATTGAACTCATATCTAATGGAGAAAGTTAAATTTATTATGCCTTGTGCATTATGTTTGACAATATTTAATTTTTTGTTTCCCCTGAAAACTCTTTTTCAAATACGATTGTGGGCGAGGCGGGTGAGGGGGGGGGGGGGGGAGTTCTTGAAATCATGATTTCAATTGCAATTATGTGACGAAAGCACATGTCTGTAAATGTCTGGTGACCGTATAACAAGAACTTCTTCTTCTTAATTATTTACAAATTAATTCTAATTATAAATGAAACAGGGTGTATGTAAATTAGTCATTGATGTTATCAAGTATTTTTTGTCACATATTTTAAATATTTACGAAAGTACGAACCCATAGGTACTTCGAGGCATCATAGCCATTGTGTACAGAATTTGTTTGTACTCATCTTCGCCTAACACATTATACTTTACGTTTTGTACTTAACAGACATTGCACTGCAATTGTTGGTAGGCGAAGACTGGTTTAGTACAATGCGTCAAGTAATACAATGTAGGCAATTCAGTTTACATTTTCTTGCGTCTAGTGTGTGTGTGTGTGTGGGTGTGTGTCGTGGGGGGGGGGAGGGAATAAGGGGTTAATGGGTGTGTATATGTGAGTTATCTTTCACTGGAAAACCACAAAACATCTTCCAATACTACATGTGAAATTTCCGAGCTAATTAACCATCGTCGATCCATAAAACTTTCTCCTTAAGTTGCCTATCCAACTGCAGGCGACTTCTTCAAAGGCGAAGTGACGAACTATAAGCAGAATTCGAGTGAGTGCCAAATACCGGGTGATCAAAAAGACAGCATAAATTGGAAAACTGAATAAATTACGGAATAACGTAGATAGAGAGGCACAAATTGACACACATGCTTGGAATGACATGGGGTTTTATTAGAACTAAAAAAATACAAATGTTCAAAACATGTCCGACAGATGGCGCTTCGTCTGATCAGAAGAACAATAATTATCACAACAAAGTAAGACAAAGCAAAGATGATGTTCTTTACAATATGTCTACCATCTTTCCTCAACAATAGCTGTAGTCGAGGAATAATGTTGCGAACAGCACTGTAAAGCATGTCCGGAGTTATGGTGAGATATTGGCGTTGGATGTTGTCTTTCAGCATCCCTAGAGATGTCGGTCGATCACGACACACTTGCGACTTCAGGTAAGCCCAAAGCCAATAATTGTACGGACTGAGGTCTGGGGACCTGGGAGTACAAGCATGACGAAAGTGGCGGCTGAGCACACGATCATCACCAAACGATGCGCGCAACAGATCTTTCACGCGTCTAGCAATGACCTCATGTCATTCCAAGCATGTGTGTCAATTTTTAAATCTCTATCTACATTATTCCGTGGTTTATTAAGTTTTCAAATTTATACTGACTTTTTGATCACCGGTATATTAGCAGTGTAGAGGGCACCACAGTCCATCATGTGTCGTCGGCTGCTAGGTTATCTTTGGTAATGCAAACATTCTTGATAGAAAATAATCGATCGTCGTTCATACGGTGAAATTTTTAACATCCAAATTTTATCTGATTTAACACCTTGCTTTTTTCTGTTAAAATTGCCACTGTTTTATAAATCTTAGCCCCGTCAGAAATGCGCGCACAACATTGTGGTGTTTCGTGCTCCTGGCTATTGTGGAAGGATATTTGTGCACCGAAGTACGTATTACGCCATGTGTGCCAAACGACGCGTAGATCTATTGAAAGCCTCCACTGCATGACAAATAAATTATGAAATAGCTAAAACACAATCCCCTCCACATTTACTGTAAAGGACGCATAGTTAAGTGACGTGTCACAAAAACCTCATTTCAGCAGTGACACACTAGCGCAGCGCCACTCGAACTTTCACTGAGCAACGCTCAGCCGTGACACAGCCACTGCGAGATCGCTCATTAATCACGCCGCCGCCCGCACCTCAGACTGGCTCCCACTGAAGGACGCTGAGCGGCAGGACCAGTGTTCTGCCGGCAGGACGTGACTTCTGTCAACGACAGCTGTCACTACTCAAGCCACAACTAAGCCTTTCCCTCGGCGTCAAAAGAACCTAAATATTCACATATCTACAACTATATACTCGGCGTATCACTGGATAACGAAGTTACTTTTTACGATTTGCGTAATACAGCAAACCTGTTGCAACAACATTTGGCTTTGATCTGATTTCGACACGAACTATGGGTGTCTTCATCAGAAAATTCGAACATCGATGAAAATGTCAATGGTCGGATTAATGAAAGCTATTACAGTCAATAATGGATTCGAACCAACCGTAGCGGATAAAACTCTTGGAAGTAAGATCAATAATGGGATCACCACTCTTGCCACTTCTCCTAATAACCAACATAATTTAAATGTAAAAAAAAATATTTATTGGTTTTAGGACTTTTACCTTACAGGATTCAGCCGCTCCTCCAGAACAAATACAACTTCAAAGTAGCATTTTTCACTAACAATAGCTTAAAAAATAATCTTATTAATAATTTAAAACCAGTGCAACCTCCATTACAAAACTCAGGTGTCTATAAAATAAGTTGGAACATATGTTCAGCGTATTATATAAGACAAGCAATTGCTGTTAGATGTACAGAACATCTCTTAGGAAAACCGTGAGGAACAGAGGAACAGCATATCTCCTTCCTTCCACGCCTTCCATGGTTAATCGATACAAAAGGCTACATTTACGTGACAAATAATTTGTTGAACCCTTTGGATTCGACAGTAGTGAGTAATTGGTTTCCCGTCGATTTGACTGTTCGCAACTTATCGAGTGCTGCTTGCAGAACGTTGTTCGTAGTGCCATCGGGGTTGATCCAGAGCACGATGAAGGCAGGGCTGAAGCTGCTGAGCACACAAAGGGACCGAATTTGTAGTTTCCCTGCAGTAATACTTTAGAAATATTCTTACAAGTCCGTTCATGGAGGGTGCTGGGTAAAACAATTGCTTGTAGCTCTCCCAGCAAGCTCCTATTAATCTTATTACTTTGACATTTATTACTGGACCAATTTATAGTAAGCGGGGCTCAAAAATGTCATTCGTTTACACATGCATAACTTTTTGTTGAAATTGTCTGAGAAAATTTCCGCGAGATACATGATGTCTTTGCATTATTTCAAGACTGTCCATCATTTCTTTCACGCTCTTTCTTCAGCCGAGCGGGCAGGTGATTATTAGTGCGACTCCTCTTTGCGGAAGGCAGCCTGAGATGGATCCCGCACACGTCAGCAGCGATTACACTGAAGACTGTGCGTGAAATGTTTGTAAGACTGTGGCTGTGGTTATATGGCCATAACCTTTCGTTTTATCAAGGGTGACTATTCCTACCAAAATACCACGCTCTTGAAAACGGGAGTTGACAACCTCACTGTTTATAGCTCAACAACTGTAAATCCATCCACTTCAGCAATATTCGTTTTATAGAAGTCACCACATTCTCAATGTACCAGCTAGAAATCGATACTTGCCATTTGCTTTACCTATGTATGGCTGTAATGTTTCATACCTAATATGGTTACGACAAGGGATTTGTGCGAAATATCTTATTCGAGTTGTACATCATTAATATCACATTGAAAGGCTACCACATTTCATAATTTTATTTACATTGAAAGCTAGTAACGTGTCTCTATAGAAGGCTGATATCCTGTCGGTACGTGATGTGTAACACCAACAGTAAAGGCCTGTTACGCTTGCTTGTAACTCAGCAGTTTTGTTTCTGTTTCTGTAGACGACTGTCCATGAAGAGTAACTTGGAGCGTTCTGTCTGGAAAAATTCGCTAAACTAGCCATGTATTCTTAATTATAGGCTTTCTCAGTTACTGGGAAATTCTAAAGTTGCATACTGCTGTGCGATTCTTTAAAGATCAATGATAAGAACTAGACCTTCTTCTAGCTAAAATTTTTCTTAGGTCACTGAGACACGTGCTGTATTTGTTTAACAAACTACATCAGGATTGAGCACACACGATTTTCAGGTGGAATGGCGTACCCAAAAGAGTAACAAAAATAGCATCATTCACAGATCAAACACATACATTTTATTTAACAAAACATGGAGCAAAATGTGAATCGAAGAGGTGATAGTGACAAATTAATGTCAAAAATATCTTACTCGACTATTTGGAAGCTTCTACTTGAAATTTAAAATTATTTGCAGCTGTTAAGATAATGAATTTAACAAATGTAGAAGTACACAGTATTCAGAATTTTAAAAATTTTGTTTTAAATTAGTTGTAGCTTCATCAACAAATGCTATTCAACTAATTAACAAATCACTGAATGAAGTAGCTTAGTAAATGTGTTAATGATTAAAGTTAACAAAAAATGGTTCAAATGGCTCTGAGCACTATGGGACTCAACTGCTGTGGTCATTAGTCCCCTAGAACTTAGAACTACTTAAACCTAACTAACCTAAGGACATCACACACATCCATGCCCGAGGCAGGATTCGAACCTGCGACCGTAGCAGTCGCACGGTTCCGGACTGCGCGCCTAGAACCGCGAGACCACCGCGGCCGGCGATTAAAGTTAACAATATTAAATAAAATACAACAGTAGTAGAATGTTTAACGAAGTGGCTTTGTTGGCCAAGGATCCGTACGAAGCCACAGTGACGTCGAAGTCATGCAGGACGCCGGCGCAACTGCTTGGGAAACAACGGCCGGGTCCGCGCAGCAAGGCGAGTTAAAAGCCAGCCACGCCAGACAGAGCACTAACGAAATCTAAAACAAACTGAAAGTAAAGTTAGATTACACATTCACACGCTGATTAACACACAGAGCAGTACAATTTCTGGAGGAGGCCCAGAGCGGGGCATGATAGTAAGATGGCCTGGCTCAACTGACAAGGTCTAACCCTGCAAGAGGCCTTTTAAAATTTGTCAAAATTCAGGATACAATTTCATAACGTGCCAGATAGTGGTGGGCCAAAATGATAATTACAGCTTAGGGTATCTTCAGGGAACAGTTATTACTAGTAAGAAATTAGAATAATTTGGCTTTCACCTAATGGGCTTTAGATAGGGGTAAACAGTAGATCCCCAGAAGTCCACCGTAAGACCATGCTCATACTGACAAACATGAACTCACGATACAGCAAACTTTCAGAAAACTTAATCAATATGCTTACTTATACAATTAACAAGCAAACATTTCTAAATTTCCAAACTCTTAAAAATAACCAAAAATAAGGCGGTCGTTACGACTTATTCCACAATACCAACTAAACAAGCAGAATAGTATTTAAATGCAAAAAAATGGTTCAAATGGCTCTGAGAATTATGGGACTTAACTACTGGTTTGATAACCCGTGGTCTAGGGGCGTACTCGCTTCGGCGGTACATATACTAAAATAGGAACGATACAGAGAAGATTAGCATGGCCCCTGCGCAAGGATGACACGCAAAATCGTGAAGCGTTCCACATTAGCTGGCACGGTAGCTCAGCGTATTCGGTCAGAGGGTTAGTTGCCCTCTGAAATAAAAAAAAAACTGAGTCAATGGATCAATAACGAACTTCAACGGGCGTCAGGTGACGTCCGCCACGAACAATTGAAACGAACAATAACGAACACAATGAGATTACAAAAAAAAAAGAGGGGTAGCGTCTTTGATTCATAATCAAAACGTCTTCGGTCCCGGGTTCGATCCCCGCCACTGCCTAAATTTTGATAAATAATCAGAATTGGCTGCCGAAGACTTCCGGCTTAAGAAGTCAGCCTCATTCTGCCAACGGCCTTGTCAAAGAGGGCGGTGGAGCGGATAGAGGTTCAGGGCACTCTCTTGTCCTAGGGGTGGGAAATTGCCCCTAAAGGCGGAAGAATCAGCAATGATCAACGACATGAGAATTCAGAAGGCAATGGAAACCACTGCATTAAAGACACGTAACGTGTATCCACAGGACATATGGCCTATAATTGAAGAAGTGTCATAATGATCTCTCCATTGGCAAAAGATTCCGGAATAGTCCCCCATTCGGATCTCCAGGAGGGAACTGCCAAGGGGGGAGAAAAAGATTGAATAATCGACGAAAGGATGATGTTCTACGAGTCAGGGCGTGGAATGTCAGATGCGTGAACTTGGTAGGGAAACTAGAAAACCTGAAAAGGGAGATGCAAAGGCTCAATCCAGATATAGTAGGGGTCAGTGAAGTGAAGTGGAAGGAAGACAAGGATTTCTGGTCAAATGAGTATCGGGTAATATCAACAGCAGCAGAAAATGGTATAACAGGTGTAGGATTCGTTATGAATAGGAAGGTAGGGCAGAGGGTGTGTTACTGTGAACAGATCAGTGACCGGGTTGTTCTAATCAGAATCGCCAGCAGACCAACACCGACAACGATAGTTCAGGTATACATGCCGACGTCGCAAGCTGAGGATGAACAGATAGAGAAAGTGTATGAGGATATTGAAAGGGTAATGCAGTATGTAAAGGGGGACGAAAATCTAATAGTCATGGGCGACAGGAATGCAGTTGTAGGGGAAGGAGTAGAAGAAAAGGTTACAGGAGAATATGGGCTTGGGACAAGGAATGAAAGAGGAGAAAGACTAATTGAGTACTGTAACAAGTTTCAGCTACTAATAGCGAATACCCTGTTCAAGAATCACAAGAGGAGGAGGTATACTTTGAAAAGGCCGGGCGATACGGGAAGATTTCAATTAGATTACATCATGGTCAGACAGAGATTTCGAAATCAGATATTGGATTGTAATGCGTACCCAGGAGCAGATATAGACTCAGATCACAATATAGTAGTGAAGAAGAGTAAGCTGAAGTTCAAGACATTAGTCAGGAAGAATCAATACGCAAAGAAGTGGGATACGGAAGTTCTAAGGAATGACGAGATACGTTTGAAGTTCTCTAACGCTATAGATACAGCAATAAGGAATAGCGCAGTAGGCAACGCAGTTGAAGAGGAATGGACGTCTCTAAAAAGGGCCATCACAGAAGTTGGGAAGAAAAACATAGGTACAAAGAAGGTAGCTGCGAAGAAGCCATGGGTAACAGAAGAAATACTTCAGTTGATTGATGAAAGGAGGAAGTACAAACATGTTCCGGGAAAATCAGGAATACAGAAATACAAGTTGCTGAGGAATGTAATATATATAGGAAGTGCAGGGAAGCTAAGACGAAATGGCTGCAGGATAATTGTGAAGACATCGAAAAAGATATGATTGTCGGAAGGACAGACTCAGCATACAGGAAAGTCAAAACAACCTTTGGTGACATTAAAAAAAGCAACGGTGGTAACATTAAGAGTGCAACGGGAATTCCACTGTTAAATGCAGAGGAGAGACCAGATAGGTGGAAAGAATACACTGAAACCCTCTATGAGGGTGAAGATTTGTCTGATGTGATAGAAGAAGAAACAGGAGTCGATTTAGAAGAGATAGGGGATCCAGTATTAGAATCGGAATTTAAAAGAGCTTTGAAGGACTTATGGTCAAATAAGGCAGAAGGTATAGATAACATTCCATCAGAATTTCTAAAATCATTAGGGGAAGTGGCAACAAAACGACTATTCACGTTGGTGTGTAGAATATATGAGTCTGGTGACATACCATCTGACTTTCGGAAAAGTATCATCCACACAATTCCGAAGTTGGCAAGAGCTGACAAGTGCGAGAATTATCGCACAATCAGCTTAACAGCTCATGCATCGAAGCTGCTTACAAGAATAACATACAGAAGAATGGAAAAGAAAATTGAGAATGCGCTAGGTGACGATCAGTTTGGCTTTAGGAAAAGTAAAGGCACGAGAGAGGCAATTCTGACGTTACGGCTAATAATGGAAGCAAGGCTAAAGAAAAATCAAGACACGTTCATTGGATTTGTCGACCTGGAAAAAGCGTTCGACAATATTAAATGGTGCAAGCTGTTCAAGTTTCTGAAAAAAGTAGGGGTCAGCTATAGGGAGAGACGGGTCATATACAATATGTACAAAAGCCAAGAGGGAATAATAAGAGTGGACGATCAAGAACGAAGTGCTCGTATTAAGAAGGGAGTAAGACAAGGCTGTAGCCTTTCGCCCCTACTCTTCAATCTGTACATCGAGGAAGCAATGATGGAAATAAAAGAAAGGTTCAGGATTGGAATTAAAATACAAGGTGAAAGGATATCAATGATACGATTCGCTGATGACATTGCTATCCTGAGTGAAAGTGAAGAAGAATTAAATGATCTGCTGAACGGAATGAACAGCCTAATGAGTACACAGTATGGTTTTAGAGTAAATCGGAGAAAGACGAAGGTAATGAGAAGTAGTAGAAATGAGAACAGCGAGGATTGATGGTCACGAAGTCAATGAAGTTAAGGAATTCTGCTACCTAGGCAGTAAAATAACCAATGACGGACGGAGCAAGGAGGACATCAAAAGGAGACTCGCTATGGCGAAAAAGGCATTTCTATCCAAGGGAAGTCTACTAATATCAAATACCGGCCTTAATTTGAGGAAGAAATTTCTGAGGATGTACGTCTGAAGTACAGCATTGTATGGTAGAGAAATATGGACTGTGGGAAAACCGGAACAGATGAGAATCGAAGCATTTGAGATGTGGTGCTATAGACGAATGTTGAAAATTGGGTGGACTGATAAGGTAAGGAATGAGGAGGTTCTACGCAGAATCGGAGAGGAAAGGAATATGTGGAAAACACTCATAAGGAGAAGGGACAGGATGATAGGACATCTGCTAAGACATGAGGGAATGACTTCCATGATACTAGAGGGAGCTGTAGAGGGCAAAAACTGTAGAGGAAGACAGAGATTGGAATACGTCAAGCAAATAATTGAGGACCTAGGTTGCAAGTGCAACTCTGAGATGAAGAGGTTAGCACAGGAAAGGAATTCGTGGCGGGCCGCATCAAACCAGTCAGTAGACTGATGACCAAAAAAACAAAAAACTTCTGAGGTCATGAGTCCCCTAGAACTTAGAACTACTTAACATAACTAACTTAAGGACATCACACTCATCCATGCCCGAGGTCGGATTTGAACCTGCGACCGTAGCGTTCACGCGGTTCTATGTTGTAGCTCCTAGAACCGCTCGCTCAAACCGGCAGGCGCTTAATGCACAGAATCACTCGAGCATAGTAGAATTTAGAATAAGCACTGCCCTTGATCTGTTCTGGTACAACGCTTGCGACGCGTCACACAATAACTACAAAACGAAACAACTGCAAGATTCATGTAATAGGGACCGCCCGCTCGTATCTGACAGGGGACGGCCACAAATCCAAGTCTATTGCTCGTAAGCTTACTTCCCACAATCGAGAAATCTATGTGAGTCGCACGGCTCAGTCACCACAGCCAACGATTGAAAGCAAAGGCTAAACCCGATTTCTAAACCAGGGGCTCAGACGACTCTGCGACGGTATCGGATTTTTCGTTAGTCTTACTTCCATTACCAGTCGCAACGTCAGAACTGCCTCTCTGGTGCCCTTACCTTTCCTAAAGCCGAACCTTTCGTCATCTAAGATATCCTCAATTTTCTCCTCTGTTCTTCTGGATGTTACTCCTGTCAGCAACCGATAATTATCGCACTTGACGGCTGTTGCAATCTTCGAAACTGAATGGATGACATTTCTCCGAAAGCCGATGTATACCGCCAGACTCCTACATTTTACACACCAACGTGAGTAGACATTCTGTTACTAACTCCCCAAATGATTCTAGAAATTCTGATGGAACGTTGTCTACCCATACTACCTTATTCTAACTTAAGTCTTCCAAAGCTCTTTTAACCCTTTCGCGGCTACGGGCATACATGTATGCCCGGCAGTTAGAAGACCAGACGGCTACGGGCGTAGATGTATGCCCAGCCGGCGGGAAGTCCAGGCGGCTACGGGCATACATCTACGCCCGGCAGGCGGGAATACCAGACGGCTAATGGCATACATATACGCCCGGGCTCGGGAACAGGTAAACGTTCACAATAGAGCGGCTGCTGGCTGTTGTCCACTTTTCAGACAACACTTTCATTGTCTGGTCTTCTTTGTAAAGTGAGAAAGCACTTTAGTTTTCCCCTCCCCTGCACACTTTCTGCTTACGAGTCTAACAATCGGCCAGTCCGTTTTTCGCTTCTGGTGAGACGACAGCGTTCGCGTGTGTAGACTTTGCCATGTCGGGACACAGTTTATCGGACAAGGAAATCATGGATATCCTCATGAATAGCAGTGACGAAGATTGTAGTGATACTTCGGAGCTTTCTTCCGATGAAGAGTTGGATGCTCCTGGACTTATTGCTGAATCCTCGGTATCACGAACAGAAGATTCTTCCTCTGAAGACGGAAAAGAAGATAGAGTAAGTGAAACTTCGTCAGGAAAAAGAAAGTATGACTGGACGGAGAATCATCCTGTGACGAAACGACACCGTTTTGTGAACACATTTAGCGGGTTAAAGGTGGACTTCGAAGAGTCAGCAAGTCATTCAGATTTCTTTTTGTACTTCATGTCCATGGAATTTGTTTCTGCCATTTGTACACAGATCAATAATTATTATAAATTTATTACTGAAAAAATGACGACAGTGCCCAGTAGATTAGCACGCTGGAAGCATATAGAGCCATCAGAATTTTATTGTTTCCTAGCATGTTCTCTGCTTATGTCTAGAAGTAAAAAGTTAGAAGTGAATGAATATTGGTCGACAGATTCTTTGCTTCAGACACCAATATTTTCTAACATAATGGCCAGGGACCGGTACAAATTGATTCTGCGTTTATTGCACTTCTGTGACAATTCCACCGCGTCTCAAGATATTCTTGTAAAGATACGTCTCATTGTAGGTCACACAAGAAATAAATTCCGCGAGGCAGTAGTACCCTTTGAAAACCTAGTGATCGACGAAAGTTTGCTACTTTTCAAGGGAAGGCTCCGATTCAAGCAGTACATACCAAATAAACGTAGTCGTTTTGGCATTAAAATTTTCGTCCTTTGTGACGTAGAAACGAATTATATTCTGGATTATATTATCTACACTGGTGCTGCCACGGAAATAGAATCTGGAAATTCTGATTGGGGAAAATCAGGCGATGTTGTTGTGAGTTTGTTATTGCCATACCTCAACAAAGGTCATACCATTTATTTGGACAATTGGTACTCGAGCCCAGAATTATTTCTATGGCTCCACAAAAAATGTACAAACGCCGTCGGAACAGTACGAAAAAACAGGAAACATCTACCACCGTTACCAGACAAGCTGAAAAAAGGGGAAGTACAGTTCAAATCTTGTGGAACATTAATGGCACTAAAATGGATGGACAAGAAAGAAGTGTGGATGCTTTCGACCGTAAATGGACCAGAGTTTGTGGAGACACAGAAGAAAGAACATAGAACAGGCCAAAACAAATTGAAACCCACCTGTGTCGTCAGCTATAATAAGTCAATGGGTGCAGTGGATAAGACAGACATGCTATTATCTTCTGTACAGTGCATCCGAAAGACACTGAAGTGGTACAAGAAAGTATTCTTTCATTTGACTGACTTGTGTGTGCTGAACGCAAAAACTGTTTTTGAAATACAAAAGCAACAGAAGATACCACTAGCGAAATACCACTTGGAGCTAATCCGTCAATTGCTTGACAGATTTCATAGTCAAACGTGTAAAAGTGCGATCCCACGGACAACCAAAGAAGAAAGCCCTTTCCGACTGCAGAATAAAGAGGGACATTATCCAGGGTTCCTCGTAGCAACGGAGAAAAAGGAGATTCCCCAGAGACGCTGTGTAGTATGCACTGCTCATTCACAACGAAAAATGACACGCATAAGATGCAAAAAGTGCGATGTGGCTCTCTGCATGGTGCCATGTTTCGAAAATTACCACACGCTAAAGAAATATTAGCACGTTTTAGTAACTTTGTACGTTTCAAATAGATAAAAGTAAAAAATAAAAAAATAAAAATAAAAAGCAGATGATGATGATGAGTCCCATACTCCGTTTACCGAGCGTAGGGGAGCGACGCGGGAGACCCGCGCCGCCATACTAGGCAAGGTCCTAGTGGAGGTGGTTTGCCATTGCCTTCCTCCGACCGTAATGGGGATGATTGATGATGATGATGAAGACGACACAAACACCCAGTCATCACGAGGCAGGTGAAAAATCCCTGACCCCGCCGGGAATCGAACCCGGGACCCCGTGCTCGGGAAGCGAGAACGCTACCGCGAGACCACGAGCTGCGGACAAAAAAAAGCAGATAAAAGTAAAAAAAATGGTTTTTAACTCAGCCAGCGGCAGTCCAAAGCCTGCGTCGAAAATGAGGATGGGAAACCATTAAAGTAAACCGTACTGAACGTGACGGGCTGAAAAAGAAGACAGCGAGCTAGAAGAAGGTAGGCGTTTACTATCCAATTTCTTACTGTGGAGAATCGACTTTAGGTTTTAATTACAAACGAAGGCAAGGGCCTATCGCAAAATGAGTTATGCAGATATATTCCTTGTTTAACTTTTAGTCCGATTGCATGACAAAATTAGGTTTTAAATTTCTGTAATTATTATCTATTTAAGACCGTAGTAAGAATATTGTTCGAGATTTGGGCGTTTTCGCTACGCACAACTCTATTTAAAACTATATATCTTGAAGTACATTCATGTGATGATAGTGGAATTTTAATATGTTTTAGGCACATACATCGACGGTGTAAATCTCTAGTTAGAGGATTTTGGAATTACTATTAAAAAAGTTCCTATCATTTTTCTAAACCAACCATTTTTCAGCCCATAATAAACATATAACTGAAAGTGTTGGCTATTTTCGAAGCTCTCTTTCGTTGTTATCAGAAACTATAACCAAAGTGACCATACAGAGTATAGTGTTTTTTTAAGGCGCTGCTGAACAGTGGTTCTGTGCACGCGGCAACACGCGGGAAGCCTGCGGCGGCCGTAGCCTGCAGCGGCCACAGGGCTGCGACAGCCGCCGCCGGCCAGGCGCGCAGTGCGCTCGTCCCTGTCACCCGACCAGGCAGGCAGGACGCTCAGCCTTCCAGCCGCGAAAGGGTTAAAATGAGATTCTAATCTGGATGCCCTATCTCTTCTATATCGCCTACTGTTTCTTCTGCTATCACGTCGCCAGACATGTTCTTCACCTCACACAGACCCTCTCACTGTACTTTTTCCGCTTATCCCCTCTCTCCTCAGCATTTTTCAGTGGAATTCACATTGTACTCTTAATGTTCCACCCTTGCTTTTTATTTCACCAAAGGTTGTTTTGACTTTTCTATATGCTGAGTCAGTCCTACTGATAATCATTTCTTTTCCGATTTCGTCACATTTTTCATGGAGCCATTTAGTATGGGCCTCCCAGTACCTCCTACTTATTTCATTCCTCAGCGACTTGTATTTCTATACTTAATTACCACGAAGATTTTTGTAGTTCCTTCTTTCATCGAACAAATGAAGTATTTCTTCGGTTGCCCTTGGTTTCTTCACAGTTATATTGTCTTTTCAACTGAGTTGCCTATCGAGCTATTCCTATCGCAATATCTATAGCCCTAGATAACGTTAAGCGTGTCTCATCATTCCGTAGTACTTCCGTATCCCACTTCCTTGTGCAATAATTCTTCCTGTCTAGTCTCTCAAACCTCAGCCTACTCTTCATCAGGACCAAACTGTGATCTCAGTCTATTTCGGCTCCTTCTGCTCCTTGGTACGTCTTACAACTGAGTATATGATTTTGGAATCTCTGACTGTTCAATGATGTAATCTAACTGAAATCTTTCCCTATCTCCTGGGCTTTCTCAAGTATACCTCCTCGACGTGTGATTCTTGAACACAGTATTTGCTGTTACTAGCTGAAATTATTGCGGAACTCAAATAGTCTGTCTACTGTCTCATTCTCATTTCTTTCGCTCCTTCGCTTGCAGCTGTATTCAAGTCCCCTGATGTGTATTAGATTCCCATCTCCCTTTCCATACTGAATTACCCGTCCAATATCTTCATATACTTTCTCTATCTCTTCATCTTCGGCTTGCGACGTCGGGGTGTATACCTGAGCTATAGTTGTCGAGGTTAGTTCGCTCTCAGTTCTGATCAGAACAACCCTATCACTAAACTGTTCACAGTAATTAACTCTCTGCCCTAACGTCCTATTCATTTCGAATCCTACACCCATTATCCCACTTTCTGCTGCTGTTGAAACTATCCTACATTCATACAATGCTTGTCTTCTTTCTGTTTCACTACCACTATATATGGATCGAGCCTTTGCATTTCTCTTTTCAGATTTTCTGGCGTCCCTACCACTTCAAAGTTCTGGCATGCCATGCCCACAACTCGTAGAACGTTGTATTTTCGTTGGTAAATCAACCTTTTCTCTCATGGTCACGTCCCCTCCCAGAGTCCGAATGGGGGACTGGTCCGAAATCTTTTACTAATCGAGAAATTATAATGATAGTTTTGCAATTACAGGCCACATGTCCTATGAATGCGCATTATGTGTAAGTAATACAGTGGATTCCATTGCCTTTAGCATCCTCATGCTGTTGACCATTGCTGATTCTTTCTCCTTGTAGGGGCAGTTCCCATCCCAGGAGCAAGAGAGTGTCGTTAAACTCTCGCCGCTCCTCCACCTCCTTTGACAAGGCCGTTGGCTGAGTGATGGTGATCTCTTATGCCGGAAGTCTTCGCCCACCACTGCTGGTGATTTTTATTCAAAACTGAAGCAGTGGTGGGGCTCGATCCCGTGACCGGGGACGCTTTGATTACTAATCAAAGACGATACCTTTCTCTCCAAAATTGAAAGAAATCTAATCTACTCCTACTTTGCACTGCCCCTTTAACTCCACCATAAAAGAGAAATGAACTATCCCTCTGCAGGGGTTGCCCCTAATGTCCCCAAAAATTCTCTCTGAAAATCTGTTCCACAGCTCTATAATTTGTTTTTTGTTTTATTTTTATTTATGTGTGTATTTATTTTATGTAATTACATGATTCTAATTAGTAATTGTGTACAAATGAAAATGTTATTAAACAGAATGTTACAATAAAAATGTGATTCAAATTATACAGTAAAATAGCTCTGTATATTGATTGCGCTATTTCAGCGAAAGGCATTTCTGTTCAAGAAATGGTGCCACTGGAGTTTCGTTGTCGACCAATCCATGATGCATTGATAATGCCACTATCAATGCAACGTTCTTGGAATCAACTCACCGCTTTCCTTCGTCACTGCTTGCAGTTCAGATCATTCCGTCTTCATTGAGATGCTGCGCCCTACGTTACACTTAGCCCAGCACTCTTGAAGTAGCGTAGCGTGGGGCAGGGGTTAATAATGCTGTTTAAATAACATGCTAAGAGCGTACGTTATCCCTCTGTGCGCGCAAGAGTGATGAGAGCGTTTGCATGTACCAACAGTAACCAAGTTCCACTTTCTTCCTTTCGTCGAAGATGTAATTGATCGTCTTTCCCTTGAACCGTGTAAGCGCATGATATTTGGCGAGGGGAAACTAAAAGTCATCCGGACACAGAAGAGATCGACGCTCAATCACGTCAGGTGGAACACGCAGGTAACAAGCTAAGATAGTTTGTGCCAGTCGCTAAACGCCTGACGACGACACGCACGTGAAGCGATGTTCATCAGTATTCATGAGGGGACAACAGGGGTGAAGTGGGGAGACTGTTAATCCAATAGCATATTTTTTTATTGGTGACTTGATGACACATTGCACGCACGGTGGTTAAAAGAAAGTGATGGTATATCGTTTTTCACACACGTGACCAATCAGCAGTTGGGTAGGGGAGCGAGGCGCTTGTTGTAACGGGGGTAAGTAGTAACAGGCTCTTTTCACTAGGATTTTAAACTTTATTAGCGTATTTTTTTGACTCGATTTGACCTAAAAACCGCGCCGCATCATGTTGCCACAGCCAGTGTCCCGTCGGCCGGCGCAGTGAGCGGAAGTGTGCACGCGCTTCACTTTTGCCAGGTAATATAAAATTGTACTGTCGTAACATTTTGGTTTGCGTTATTATTATCGACTAATTGCAAACTTTATATATCTTATTTACATTCTAATTTAAGTATCTCTAATAATGAGTAGCAGTTTTGCAGATTGCTAAATTGTTTAAATACTTATCATGATAAATGTTAAAAATCATACCATGGGATTGTTGTAACAAAATCCCGGGGCTTTTTGTAACGTGTTACAACATGCCCCACGTTATGAAGTAGATACCTAATTTTTCCTCCTTTCTTCTAGAATGAGGTTGTATGAAAGAAAGTCAGAGCGGGCAACACAAAGCCTAGAAGTGTACGAGTTAGCGGCAGATGAAGCTGTAGAAAAAAAATGCAGTATTCGGAAACCTAGTCAGACTTTCGGGTTATGTCACGTCTCTCTTTAGAGATACATAAAGATAAAGAAGAATAATGAATGTTTAAACCTAGACAAGTATTTGCTGCAGAAGAAGAGGGTAAGGTGGCTTCTAATCTTCTCCAGTGCGCCAAAATATATTTTGGATTACTTCCTATAGAAGCAAGGAAACTAGCTTACCAATGCGGTGTGCAGCTTAATGCTAAAAACGTTCCTCCTTCTTGGCATCAAAATAACATGGCTGGTACTGACTGGTTCCAAAATTATATGCGCAGAAATCCACAGTTATCTTCAAGGACACCAGAAGCGACGTCTTAAGTCGAGCGACGTCGTTCAATAAGACTAACGTTGATTCAATCTTTGCAATATATCAACGACCTCTCCAAAATATGTTCAGTGCTTCTAGAATATGGAACATTGATGAAACAGGGGTCACAAAGGTTCTAAAATCTAAGTAAATAGTAACTGCTCGTGGCCAAAAGCAAACTGGGACTATCACATCGGCAGAGAGGGGAACTCTTGTAACACTTGCTTGTGCCTCTAACGCTGCGGGTAATTTTATTCCACCAATGTTCGTTTTTCCTAGGCTCAAATATTCTGAAATATTTGTTCGTGCTGGACCTCCAAATTGCATTGGAGCTGGTAATTCCTCTCGATGGATGACCGAAAAAGAATTTATAATTTTTATGGATGATTTTATCAAACACGTCAAACCCACCAAGAAAGAGCCAGTTCTGTTGCTACTTGATAACCATAGCTCACACGTGAATATTGGAGTTGTTGAAAAAGCCAAAGAAAATAATGTCATCATGTTATCGTTTCTCCCACACTGCTCCCACAATTTGCAACTTTTAGACTTAGGAGTGTAGGGCCCTTTCAAAAATTTCATAAATAGGGCACAGACCGCATGGATGCACAACAATCCGGGGAAAACGATGCAGGACATCCCAGGTATTGTGAAAGAGTCGTTACTGATTGCCTTAAGCCGTGCTAATATTATGAGTGGATGTAAAGCTTCTGGTGTGTGGCCTATGAATGCTGATATTTTCCAAGACTCCGACTTTGCGCCATCTTATGTTACTGATCGTACAGATCCTACACAAGAGCCAGATGTCGTAAATGTCACAGAAAATTTATTACTTAATCTGGAAAATCCAGAACTATTAGATTCTGCCCCTGAATTAGATATCAGCACCACGGAAATTATAAGCCAAATCGAACCTGCGAACGAACCAAGTCCGAGTTGCTCCAGTCTAAAAAATCTTTTTCGTCATCAAAGATTAGACCTCTACCAAAGGCACCACCAAGAAAAACTAATACAAATAGCAGACGCAAAAGAAAATCTGCAGTATTGACGGACACTATTGAAATAGAAGCTTTACAAAAGGATTATGAGGAAAAGGTGAAGAAAAAACAGAAAAAAGATGACAAAATTACAGGAAAAGGTAAAGGAAAGGGGAAAGAGAAAGGCAAAGGCAAATCAACAAAACATAAAACCAGAGTGGACAGAACTGAAAAAAAGATTTTATGTTCACATTCAGAATCTGAATCAGAAGAGTGGTATTGTCTGGTATGCGGTGACGCTTACACAGATTCAAATAAAGAAGATTGGGTCGAGTGTTGTATTTGTAAGATGTGGGCACATGTAGAATGTTTTACAGGAGACACTATATCTTTTATTTTTATTAATTGTAGCTCAGATGAAGACTGAATTTAATTATAAGCCCACCAAATGTTGATTCGTATATAAGTGCAATACTTTCTTACATATATATTAAAAAGAGATAATTACGAAGCATACCTTAGATATAAATAATTTAATTACTTTCTGTGATTGAAAATTGCCATGATGATTATAAGTAGTGTTTCACTAAATAAAACTGTTATATACTTAATTTTTAGGTGTTGATTACTTAAAAAGTGTATTTAAGTTGATTCTTGATAAGAATTACACAATACCTACTTTAGAAATATGTCAATTTTGTTAACCATAAACAAAGAATAAATGATTAGAGGTACTAATGTCTTCTTTTTTTTTGTCGTTACCACTTGCCCCGGTGGACGTTACAACTTGCACGAGGTAAGATGTAACACCGCCCTTGTTCTATCAAATAATTGATTGTTATGTATAATATTTGTGGTGTTATTTTTAATTGATGTGGTAGTGGAAGAGATACAGCATCCATCCATCTTTATTTAGTATCTATTTCATGAATGGATCTCAAGATATATTAGTTTTCATGAAAACTGTTACAACAAGCCCCTCGCTCCCCTACTTGGTTTCAATCACATTACGCGGAACAGCCAGCAGAAGGGTGGTGTGAAAATCTTTCGCCTTCGGCGGGCGCGTTGTGGGGCGATCCGAAGCCACAAAGCTGTATTCCAGGATGAATGTCGATATATGGGACGGCTGTGACGCCCACCGACGTCGGCTTGACGTGAGACCCCGTCATCAGGACGTCCGATAGACGACTCGTGAAGGAAGGGTGTTGACTGGCCCATCGTTTTCACATAATGCTCATCTATAGGGCGGCTGCCCGTGCTCGGATATTAACCAGACCTAGCCATCTATTGCGTAGGGGGAGGTTGAGAGTGTCATAACGTACTTTAAATATGTGTACTGTGGATAGGAAATAACGGAATGCCGCTTCAAGCCGGCAACCCAACGCTACTGTAGGGGGAGGACCCATGAATTTTGATGCCACGCAGAGATTCAAGTATTCCACACGTTGCAGCTGGTTCAAATCCCGGACCAGCTTCTGGTGCACCATCACACGTAAAATCCGTAGTGACCGTCGATAGTTTGCCGCGGCCGTTCCGCTCACATCCTTCGTAACGTAACTCCCAAATAGTTCAGTAACAGGCAGGGGGGCGAGGGGGGGGGGGGGGCGACACTGCCCGGCCCGAGACCACGCCCGATATCCAGCGCCGCCGACCTGTTGATGTTCAGAAGACTGACCACAGCCTGTCCATATTGCTCGTTCCAGTTTAGTACGCTACGGACTTCGTTGGCGGAACGAAGCAGCTGCAGCAGGTCGTCGGCGATCGCCCTATAGCCGAAGGTGGTGTCTCGCACAGTGATGAAAGATAGCCTGTGGTTGAGACCCCCGAAGAGTGGGGCAAGCTTCACTCAGACCTCTTGATGGGTATCGCAGCCACCGTTCGTACGTTCACCAGGACATGAGAGGTGGCTAGTGGCAGAAGGCGGCGCTGGGTATCGGTGAGCACGTTAGAAAATCCCATACGGCCCATCATCTGTAGAGGGAAGTTGTGGTGCACTCTGTCGAAGGCCCGACTGAAATCGATGGAGACGATTTCCGCTCGTAGGCGGCACCCCGAGGCGATTGCTATTAAGTCCCTGCAGTCGCCGGTACCTATTTGTATGCTGTCGTCTCCCCCTTGTGACGTCTGTTCTGGGGCGAGAATCCTTGAAAAAATCTTCTTAATGCGCCCTGCCAAAAGTCTGGCGAAGATCTTGTAGCCAGTGTTCAACAATGTAAGTGACCGATACTCGTTGACCGATTTCCCTCTTGTTGACCTCTGTATTGCTACGAGAAGTCCTTCTACGACCGAAGACGGTACGGTATAGCCAGGAGACTTAAGTTCTGGGGACATTGTAACCCAGTGGGACATCATGATGTCACGTAAGGTGCGGTGAAATTCGACTGGTTATCCATCGGGCCAAGGAGACTTACTGACCTCACCTTTGTCCAAGACGTCGTCCGCCTCCTCAGACGAGACTTCCTCCAGCAGTGCCGTCGCTTTTAGCCTGTCTGAAACGCTCTGCTAAACCCGCACGACAGGACAGGAACTTGTAATTGTGGAAAGAGTTCAAAGTGAGCGGCTTTCGGTTACAATTATTATTTGCACAAACATAACAGGACAAATTTTGAACTTAGTTATCAGTTGAATAGGTCACACTATCTTGTGCCTTAAGGTCACAAACACTTAAAATTAAAAACGGCGGAAATCCATTAACTTAAGAGTCAGACACAAAAGAAAATATTTAGAAGGCAGAAGGCCTCACGTACGTAAATTCTATAACTTGGCTAAAGGCCAAACAAATCTAACACTTGAAAAGCAAACAAGTTTAATTGAAAGACGGCTGAAGGACCATGATTTAAGGCTGAAGGTAAAATTAAAATAAAAAGCAAAACGCAGCAGAAAGCCTTATTTTCAATTAGGCTGAACGCCCAAACAGTCTGATGTTTGAAGGACAAGAACTTTACTTTAAAAACTGCTAAAAATAAATTTAAACAACAAAGCCTCATCACAAATTAAGCTGAAGGCCCCACACAATCTAACACTTGACAAGCAAGGAACCTTTAATTTTAAAGCGGCTGAAGGCCTGTGACTTGAAACACAACTAAAATCAATTCAACTTTAATTCAAAACATCGGCTATGAGCCATACAAATACACACAACAGAAAATAAGAAAAGGCAGTGCAGCTAAAGTCGCTCAGAAGTTTTCTGTGGGGGGGGGGGGGGGGGGGAGGGGGTGTCGGCCAGGACTTGAAATAGTAACATTCACTTGGGTGAGACAGCCAGCCGGCCCAAAAATGCTCAGTCCGACGGCAACCCAACCGACAGACCGCCAACAGACCAATGCTCCACACTTGCACCAAGGTTCCGCTCCACCCTTGCGCCAAAATTCCAACGATCCTGACAGAAGGGACTGTGGAACCAAACAACAACGGATCCCAGACAACCCATAAGGGGTGGACGACCCGAAAACCCACGTCGTTTAATCAAACGACCGACTAACTCAGAGGCAGTACGCCGGCAACACTTAAATAAACTTGTCAGTGAAAACCAAATAAACTACACACAGCCTCACAAACATCTGCACGTGAACTAGACGAAGCTCGCGGCAGTGACTGTGCAATAAGGAGGATGAAACACGAGTCGGCGCACACAGCCAACCTGTAAGCAATCACCGGCCAAATACACGTCGTCTAACAAGACGACCGACCGACGATCAACTAAAGTCGTTCCCACGCAAAACATGTGTGTCGGCAATAGTCGAGCAAGTGATGGGTATCCGCATCTTCCTGACACTGCATGCCCCACTGGTGCTACGTCACGACTGCGCCAACCGACCAACTGCTACACATCATCACGGAAACAGCACTAAAATAACTGGGCAGTCGGCATCACAATCTATACACAGTAGCCGGCCGTTGTGGCCATGCAGTACTAGGAGCTTCAAAAAAAGGTTCAAATGGCTCTGAGCATTATGCGACTTAACTTCTGAGGTCATCAGTAGCCTAGAACTTAGAACTACTTGAACCTAACTAACCTAAGGACATCACACACATCTATGCCCGAGGCAGGATTCGAACCTGCGACCGTAGGGGCCACGCGGTTCCAGACTGAAGCGCCAGAACCGCACGGCCACACCGGCCGGCCCTAGGCGCTTCAGTCTGGAACCGCGTGGCCCCTACGGTCGCAGGTTCGAATCCTGCCTCGGGCATAGATGTGTGTGATGTCCTTAGGTTAGTTAGGTTCAAGTAGTTCTAAGTTCTAGGGGACTGATGACCACAGAAGTTAAGTCCCATAGTCCACAGAGCCATTTGAATCATTCTTATACACAGTGTCACAAAGACTTGGACGAAGAACGCGATCAATGGTAAAAGCAGTGACTATGCAGTGACGAGGAGTTGAGACACACACATCGCCAACCCATAAACGATGCCGCACCAACCCGACCGACTCGTGACGCGTCCCAACTGTCCGACTGCTAGGTCCGAACTCTACTCCTGGCGCGTTGCAAGTCACTGCCAGATACGAACTCACTCCCAACATACGACAACCGGGAAGTAATAGCAGTCAGCAAAGATAATACGCCAGGGCTTATATCGATAAGCGCCGCTGCTGCAGCCCACTGGCAGGCAAGGCGGCAACTCAGTGACAGCAGTAATTGAAATTACTCGTAACTGACGAGGTGGTAGTACAGTAAAACACGATGTCAGATGAGATATGGCTCGAACACGAACCACGCACGACTCACTGTCAGTAGTGCATGCCTCTGCAGTAGCCTCGTGGCAAAGATGACGAAAATAACCCTCCATCGCTTTCACTATGGTTGCTTGGGTCGTACAGGAACAATCTTCTTGCTTGGTAAGACGTATGATTAACTGTCGGCAGTGTCGTCGCATGACCTCCACATTGTGGTGCATGCTGGGGACGTCTCCTGCTGTTCAGTCGTGTAGTCGCGGAAGGACTATGGTGCCTCTGAAGCGACGCTTCTTCAACGAAAATATGTGAGCTTTGATACGGCGTCGTCTTCGTTGTCTGTCCAGTGATGGGGTTAGAGCGTCGTGGTAGCTGAGCGAGCCGCATAGCAAAAGTCCAGGGTTTGCCATTGCCTGGTAGTCCTGTCTTCGCCGAAATTCATATGTGTCTTGCGGACTGCCGGTTTGGCGCACAGGAGCCACCACTCCCAAGTTGAGTGGTGTCGGGAGTGACGTCGTTAACAGTTGGCTTGCTTTGCAGCGACATTCTGTCGACAGTCCGGATCCTGGAGGTGTGTTAAATTGCGCTTCCGAGGGCTGTTACTACGAGTGCTATCCAGAAAGTAGGTTCCGATCGCCCGCGAAATGGGCCCTACTGTAAAAATCAAAAATGTTTTATTTGCAACAGCTAGCCACAACTCACAGCTAATTATCTAAATAATCGCCGCTCCGACTTAGACATTTGTCGTGTATTTGTACCAATTTTTAATACCCTTGTCATAAAAGGCAGCCGCCAGTGCTTTCCGCTAATTCTCTACGCTGGTCTATAGCTCGTTGACTGTGCCAAAATGATGTATTCGTAGTCAGTGGTTCGTGCGAGCAAAGATGAAACTCAGGTGGCCAATCGCGGTCTGTATTGTGGGTGATCAAACACTTCCCGCTGAAAACGCTGTAGGAGGATGTTCATTGCCCCTGCAGAGAGCAGCTGAGAATTGTCATGAAGAAGGAACGGCATGGCAGTTGTGTTTATTGGGCTGCATAACTTCAGGTGAAATTTCTCACCAGGCCCTTGTACTTGGCAGGAGACACTATTTTCTAGGTATATTTATGTGCTCACTGTGCTCTCAGAACTGAAAAGGGCGATATGACGCGATCGACGGGCGCTCTACAGACACTGCCCCACACATCTGTGCAAAGCTTCATCGGATTTGTACAATGATTTCCATTTCGTGACCGATCGGAACTTACTTTCTGGATAGCCCTCGTACGTCAGTCTTGTGGACTGTGGAGATACATCGTGCAGATTGAGCCACTACGATGAGAAATGGCCAGAGGCCATCTTTAAGCGGCCAGCACTCCCTGTGACACATATATGCGTTATTGTCGGCGCACCGAAAGACCTCTAAGTAACGTGGGTCCAGAATCGTCGTCGTCTGTCTTTTCCCATGTGTTGCTCAAATGAAGATCGTGATCACCATAGGCAGTTCCGGACAAGGCGTGTAGTAAGAGATTTTTGTCCTTGAGATGAAGTATGCAATTAAAATCGCCAGCAAAGACACTCTGTTCGTACCATCCTAGAAAAATGGGGGCAATGTCAGCGGAGTAAAGACCGGCCCGGTCACAACGTTTGGAGGTGCACGACGATGTATAAAAGTTAATGAATCAGATGTCAAGTTCCATGACAGCTAATCCTCGTGCGGAGAGGAGATATGTGATTTAGATGGCTTCGATACCGTTGTAGTGTATCTATCTATAACCTATTAATGTGTGTGTTTTATTATTTAATTTAATTTATATTTTTATTTTTCATTTCATTTTGGTTCTACTGCCAAGATAAGCGAAGGCACGGACGTTCTTAGATTTTACTGAAACTAAAATTTAGCGTGGGATCCTGAATAATTATTGAAATTACATAAACGAATCCGCCCTCAAAACAGTTAATCATGATAGGCTATATACAAATACAAAAAGTATTTCACCATGTTCAATACGTAAGGACCCACGTGTGATTCAATTACGTCTTAGCGCAGGCCAAGACTGTGTCCTATTGCATGTAACATAAATCGTCTGAAGAAATTGTTCAGTACTTTGAAAATGTCAGTTTACTAAAGATTATGGATGAAAGAAATAATAATGCCTATCTCCATCGTCGCCTGTGGAAAGAGCGCGATAATAATTACGATAATTGGAAATTGCCGCTTAATGGCAATATTTCAAACTGATGTCATTTTAAATTCTAAATAATTTGAATATGAATCAAAGAACCATATGCATAATATCAAAACGACAATATTTCATCTAAAGTAGAGATAGTATTGGGAAATTAACAATAATAACATTTTTAAACTTATACATAGTACATTACTTCGATGTCAGCTTAAGGGAATGATATTCCAAATTGGTGTCCATTTAAATTCTAAAGAATTTCAATATGAATCAAAGAACCATATGTATAATATCAAAACGAGAATAATTCGTCTAAAATACACATAGTATCGGGAAATTAACAATGGTAACATTTTTTTAAAAATTATACCTTGTACATTACTTCGATGTTTGTTTAAGGGAATTATATTCCAAATTGGCGTCAATTTAAATACTAAAGAATTTCAATATACTTCAAAGAACCATATGTTTTGTTTCTACGAATACTGAATTTTTATCCAAAAAATTTGGCATTACCCACTATTGGCTTAAACTGACTGTCACGTGGTATTCGATCGATTAGTGCACTCGAGGAGGCGATAGTGAAACTGAGTAAATATTCGATGTTCTCAGAATTTCAGCATTTAGATTCTTGATTATGACGCCTAACTTGGTTTAGGTGGTGAATTAGTGTCCTGTAAAGGCTTGATGATGCTCATTAGTTTTAGGTAGAAGTCACCCTTGCTTTGACTGCTCTTGACTTGACTTCTTAGCTTTGCAAATTGCATGTTTAAAATATTCATAAAAGTTTTCTATATTTTCTCGCAAATGTTCTTACACTTACCTTCCGTTCAATCGCTTTTTTTAGTATCTGTACGCTTCACTTTTAGGACCCATGCCACGCTACACTAGCTTGTTATCTTAAATCACACTGTGTGTAAGAAGAAAAAGGAAAAAGGATCAACTAAATATGCAACACATCCCTTATTCAACTGAGCCAACAATGCACAAAAATCAGACCACATGAATTTTACTGAGCAACTGAACTGGAAGGGACCGCATAGCTGACTTCATTTAGGAGATTTATCGGTTCAGTCGGTTCAGACAGACCGGGGCTTCACGGACTGGACACTTTCAAATTCAGCACGAATTGGTTGTTATTCAACTTTTATACAAAGTGAGGGAGGCTAATAGGTAGAATTTATCTAGATGGACAACAAGTCAAAACGAATCCATTCTAAAATAAACCAGTGTTCACTATCCAGAGTGAAACCAGATTTCACTGACAGCATTTCACAGGTTGTTCAGAAATATTTTCGAAGTAATTATCCAAAAGAGATCTGTGGGCACCGGCCTCGATACAAAGTGGTAAATTAACTATGACTTATTCAATTTATTATCTCAGTTACGTCTGTTTATTCTCTCAGTTACCTCCGTAAAAGCACAAAAGTAGTAACAGGCCACCACCGAAATGCAAGGAAAAAGGTACCATCGAACGAAACAGATTAACGTTGATCTTTGTGCGTTCAATCTCGCGAGTGCACGGTACGATTCTAAACAAATAGTTGTAGTTCAGAATAGCTAGGCCCAATGATCACAGCACTGTGTGTAGCGACGCACCTTCGATCACCTTACACACTTAAGAATCCCAGAAGTTTTGTATACTACTTCCGCGGATGCGACAGTTTTGGCAGCGTGGCGCATGAGTATATCTTTGTATCTAAAGAAGATACACAGTGCACACCGTCGATTTTGCACTGTTGTGGAGATAATTTGAGTAGACGCAGGTACAAAGGTAAATGGGAATATGAAATCAAACAAAAAGCAATTGCTCTGCATCTATGTACTGGAAACTATGAGACGATTTTACCAAAATATTCAAAAAATATGCGTGGAAAACCTCCAAAATTTTATCGTTGGAGTTTGGATTAGTCCTATAGCTGTTCTGACGTGTTATCTTTCAATGTAGTACTGAAAATATTTAACGAAACTTCGTTTTCTTAAATTTATTATGCAGTATGTTTAAAACAAACAGATGAATACCTAAAACCAATTTGTATAGAAAGTAGAGTTAAGAAGACCCAATATAACGGAGAACTGTTTCGATATATTCGATATATTGACGTATGATCAATTTATGAATATAAATATAATATCTACAAAATATCAGTGTTTTCATTGCGTATCTTTACTATCTCTACTGACATCAATATGTTTTAAAATTCTGGGACATGAATTATACTTGTGTGTTATGTCGACATGGGGTCCAAAGACAAAGATCTCGTCGATACGTAGCTCATTCTGTTCGTCTTTGAAATAATGAGGGCCGTAGATAACGCTGCACAGCTACACAGAAATTACACAGTGAGACATTACTTTTAGCAATCAAAGGAGCTCACCGTCATAAAACGATGGTTTCTACCACACGCATTCATCAAAATTCTTCTTGTGCATGTCTCGCAGATCGCTTCGTATATAGCGTGGAATGAAGGTGTGAGTCTTTCTAATGATTAAAACTGTATGTGGCTACGAGCACCGTTGTTTATCTCTGTTTGAAAACAATACAGGTAGTGTTGCCGGTCAAAATGCCCACTTGTCGTATGCACTGCGCTGCAGGCATCCGACAAGGCAGCGCAGTGGTTATCAAACTATTTTCGATGAAGATATAGGCGTATGACTACTGGGTCTTCTCTCAGGGCATCTCGAAGCAAACGGCTTTGTATAAAAGATTTACTGACCTACATTTCACAACACTGCTGTTACTGCGGTTGGTGTTACTGTCAAGTTACTTAATCGAGGAACATAAAAACTGCTGAAGATGTCCCAAACAACAGTAAACATTGAGGGTAATATCTTCTGAGTCGTTAGGCCGTGACAGTTTCCTCTTCAAACTTCACTACTTGACGTTCAAGTCCATCTGTAGGAACCTTCTTCACAATTTCGCTGCTGTCTCTGGATGGCTGAATATTGTCTATAGACAATGTAGCGTTCAATCATAGAATGTTATTTTCTCGAGTTTTCCCGAGCTACGTTTAAATCTATATCTGTATGATTACTGTGCAGTTTACAATTAAGTGCCTGGCAGAGAGTTCATTGACCCAACTTCAAGTTTTTTCTCTGCCGCTCCATTCTCTAGCAGAGCGCGGGAAAATCTGATACTTAAATCTTTCAGTGTGTGCTCTGATTTCTCTTACTTTGTTACAATGAGAGATTCTTCCTATGTAGGTGGGGGCCGAAATAATATTATCACATAACGAGGAGAAATTTGGTGAACGAAAATTCATGAGAAGATCCTGCCGTTGCCGCAACGAAAAAAAACCTTAGTTTTAATTATTGCCACGCCAATTCACGTATCGTATCTGTGGCAACTCCTCCTGTATTTAGCGATAATACAAAAGAAGCTATACTTCTTTGAATGTTTTCGATGTCGTCCGTCAATTCTGTATGATGCGGATCCCGCACTGCACAGCAATACACCAGACGAGGACATACAAGTGTGGGTTAAGCCGCCTCTTTAGCAGACTTGTTGCATTTTGTACGTGTTCTGCCAGTAAATTACAGTCTTTGATTTTATTTCCCCAATTCCCAACTTCAGTTATTCATAATTGTAATCCCTAAGTGTTTAGTTGAATTTACAGCCTCCACATTTGTGTGATTTATTGTGTAACCGAAATTTACCAGATTCCATTTGATTGGCATGTGGCATGAGTCCGCACTTTTCATTACTCGCATTTACAGTGCCTGTCTGAATATCATGTAGTCACAGGTATAAATGTAGGTGGGTATGACCTTACAGCACAAGTAAGTATAGACACTATGGGGAGAGGACGAGTTGACATGTACCTTAAAATCTGTCGTTGTGTGAAAAATTTGTAAACTAAAAAATTTTGCGTAGAGCAACATATTGAAGCAAGTGCGTGTGAGCTTAAACTAAATAATCACACTTTTATAATTGTAGCCGTGTATAGGTCCCCATTGGGAAATTTTCCACTATATTTGAAAAACTTTAATTCTTTGTTGTGCTGTCTGTCAGACAAAGGAAAGCATTGTTTGAAGGGATTTCAATGTAGATATTCTGAAAGAGTGAAATAGAAAGGTTGACCCCTGAAGTATTGATTGATTCTTTCAGTTTGATGTCAGTTATTGATTTCCCTACTCAGGTGGTACAGGAAAGCAGCTCAATGATGGATAATGTTTTCATAGACCAAGATAAATTTAATTAAATGCAAACTTTTCCTATTAAGAATGGTATGTCTGATCATGATGCACAGCTTGTTAAAGTACATGATATAGTTCCATACAGCAATGCAAAACAGTCCTCCAAAATAGTGAATTCAATTAACGATTTAACCATTCAAAATTTAGGGAAAGCTTGCAACAGTTATATTGGGATGATGTGTACAGGGAACCTGATGCTAATTTGAAATTTAGCCTATTTAATGATACCTTTATGAGTATATTTGAAAACAACTTCCCTAAGAAAACAGTGAAATATAATTATAAGAAACCATGCAAAAAGCCATGGCTTACTAAAGGGCTAAAAATACATTATAAACAGAAAAAGGAAATGTATGTTATAGCTAGGAGATTAATGATCCTGAAAGAGTGAAACATTATAAAAACTACTGCACTGTATTAAGAAAAGTTATTAAAAATTCCAAAATTATGTGCATTATGTCTGAGATTCGCACAGCTGACAATAAAATTAAAACAATTTGAAATATTGTTAAAAGGGAAACAGGGCAACCTAGAGCACAGGAGGACTGTATTTCTATAAGACCCAATGAAAAGTTTGATACAAAATATCATAAGTAGAATACACTTTTAATAACCATTTTAAATGTTGTAGAGATAATAGGATCCAGTTATTCATTAGAAAATGGAAGGCAGCATGTTGGAGAGGCAATATTTATGCAGCTTAACAAAACTGAGGTTCAACCCACTTCTTCTGAAATTAGGAAAATAATAAATTCACTCAAAAGCAAAATCTCGTTGGAATTGATGGCATTTCCAACAGATTACAAGAAGATTGTCCCCAACAAATGAGTAGGATTCTCAGCCACATATGTAGTATCTCACTCAAACAGGGCATTTTTCCAGATAGATTGAAGTACACTACTGTTAAACCACTGTATTATAAAGGGAATAGGTCAGATGCTAACAACTACTACCGAATCTCACTTCCGACAGCTTTATCCAAAATTCTTGAAAAAGTAATGTATTCAAGAGTAGCATCACATATCTGTAAAAATGAAATGCTAGCAAAATGCCATTTTGGTTTTCAGAAAGGCTCTTCAACAGAAAATGCTATATATGCTTTCACTGATCAAATATTAAATGCAGTTAATAACTGAACATCACTATGTGATCTCTCAAAGGCTTTCGAGTGTGTGAATCAAGAAATTCTTCTCGATGAGCTTAAGTATTGTGGTATGAGTGGGTCAGTGCACAACTGGTTTAATTCATATTTAACTGCAAGAATGCAGAGGTTGAAATCAACAGTACAGATAGTCCACAATAATTAGCAGAGTCATCTAACTACAGGCCCCTTTGACCGAGCGGTTCTAGGCGCTTCAGTCCCGAACTGCGCTGTTGCTACGATCGCAGGTTCGAATCCTGCCTTGGGCATGGATGTGTTTGATGTCCTTGGGTTAGTTAGGTTCAAGGAGTTCTAAGTCTAGGAGACTGATGACCTCAGATGTCCCATAGTACTTAGAACCATTTGAACCAGTCCTCTAACTGGGATGTATCAACAATGGTGTCCCACAGGGTCCAGTTTTGGGCCCCTTATTGTTCTAAAAATATATTAATGACCTGTCACTCTATATTCATGAATATGCTAAGCTAGTTCTGTTGCTGTTGATAAAAGTACAGTAATCTCACACAACAAGCAAGAATGAGCTGAGTAAATTGTAAATAACGTCTTTCAGAAAATTATTAAGTGGTTCTCTGCAAATGGACTCTCACTAAATTTTGAGGAAACACAGTTTATACAATTCTGTACAGTAAATGGCATATCTCCATTGATGAATATAGATTACGTACAGAAGTTTGTTGCTAAAGCAGAATATTCAAAATTTCTGTGTGTGTGCATTGATGAGAAATTGAATTGGAAGAAAGACATCGATGATCTGCTGAAAATGTTAGGTTCAGCTTCTTATACTGAAAGGTTTTATAGGTCGGAACAACAAGTTGTAAACAATTATGGTTTAATGTTGAAATCTTATCACAGAAATACACCCATTTACACAGTTTGCAATGTGACAATGTCAAAACAGTTGCCAAGCGAACGCATCTCGTCCTCAGAAATTGCAATAATCCCAGACAGAATAATAGTAAATTTTTAACTAGAAATTTCTTTACGAAATTATTCTTATGACTACGTCATGATGTTGGCCAGTACTACGATAAACCATCCGATTCCGGTTCAAAGGTCGGTGCTATTTAGGTTGACAATCAAGTCTACGGAAGATGGTTAGTTTTGTGACAAGTTGAACAAAAAATTACCGAAGGTCGCTCGAGTTTATAGTGGGCACAAGCTGGTGAAACAACAAGTTTACGCCTCTGCTCACAGTATTTACGTTAGCGGCGATGAGCTGTCGTCTGCATGGCTGCTCTCGCCCACTGAAATTCCGATGAAAACTAATTAAGCCTTTGCTGATTTTTCCAGCAGAAACTCTCCCTTTGTTTCTCGTTATGTGGGAAAACATGTACTCATCCCTAGTCTTGGAATATGGCGATATGCACACACATGGCTGGAGCAGCTCTCTCAGCCCTCGCAAGACAATAAACTAACTCTCAGGTTCGTTTCTCCACAGTTGGAGCTCAATGACGCTACAGCTAATATCTAGCTGAATGTCAGCCACAATGAAAGCAGTTTTCACACAAATTTCTCCTCTGCATCATACAGAGCATTATGCGCCCCGTTCTGCAGTTGACACCAGTTCAGAGAAGAGTCCATGAAAGTTTCGCTCTTGTCTTTCTTGTAGCCGAACTGGTTCCCCACCTGGGTTCTTTCATTCTTCAAATCACAGCTTTTTTCGACCACTAGGAGCGTTCCTCTTATTTTATGGAAACTCTCACTGCCAATCGTAAGGGCGCTGCCATTGAACTGCGTCGAAAGCTCTGCACTTTACTCGTTCCTAGTTCGTTTTCGCCAATCGGACGTTTTGTGTCCGCTCCAGATGCCTATAAGCTACATGCATGCATCACATGTGTACCATTCGCCATTCCCATTATCACCTGATCACTGGTTTTGTTCGTATCCATTTGCAGTTCCGATAAAGTTTTCTAAAGCTTCTTTCTGTCCTTCTTCTGGTGGTATGTTACTTGCTGTCCAGTATGCGTCACCTGTCTGGCCGCTGACTCCGGCCACGGGATGCCCCCTAAGAGGTTTTCGTGGTGCCTCCCGTGGCGCGGCATCTGCTTCTGCCCACGCCCGTTTCCATACAAAACGCTTCCTCTCGCTGAATGTTTCACCTTTTGCTCATTGACATGCATTATATAGGAGCAGTGTGTTAATACCATTGATTGAGTGTCAGCCCTTTTGCGTTACATACTTATAGGCAAATCTGCTTATGACTGCCAAAGTAAGTTAGGTATCGCATTCACCTTCCTGTTACGATGTATAAAACTCTTATGACCATTTATTCTGCCACCTTACAATACTTTAAGTGTTATTGCAAATTTTGGTGAGAAACATCAGTAAATTCACCTACTATGCCTACTTTCATTCATTCCTTTCATATGGTATCTTATTTTGGGTCAATTCGTCATTAAGAGAGAAAGTATTCGTTGCACAGAAGCGTGTATACAGAATAACAGCTGGAGCCCACCCAGTATCACCCCGCAGTCATTTATTTAACGAAATCTGGATATACACAGTACCTTCGCCTGTCATTCATAACCCATCCCAATTCAAAAATAACGGCGAAGTTCATAGCTATAACGCTAGAAGAAAAGATGATCTTAACTATTCTGGATTAAGTCTCACTTAAGCACAGAAAGAGGTAAATTATGCTGCCACAAAAATCTTTGGTCATTTGCAAAATAGCATCAAAATTCTGACACATAACCAACCAACATTTAAAAGCAAATTAAAAGAATTTCTGAATGACAACTCCTACTCAATAGATGAATTTTTAGATCTGAAGTAGTAATGGTAAAAAATTTAATTAATTATTTTTTGTAAAGAAAACACGTTCCACATGGCTACGAAATATCGTATTCATGATGTATGGACCAAGCACCTTATCTGCAAATAAGCAATAACTTACGTTCTTCTACATTTAGAACAAGCTAGCATTCATCACACCAAATAGAAATTCTAAATCATCCAGTATCCTTCTACTGTTAGTCGACAACAGTACATTCCTGTACAATTCAGCGTCATTAGCAATAGTCACAGATTTCTGTTAATCCTATCATCTAGATCATTTATGTACATGAAGAACAAGATCGACATTACCACAGTTCTCTTTAGAATACCTTTATTTCTGATTAACTACCAACAAACATTATCGTAAACAAGTAGCGAGAGGTTCCTCCAGGTTATTTCTCGCATTTACATTATTCCCACTTCGTTTGAAGCACCTATTTTGCCTGTAGGAAGGTCATCATACATGTTGGCCATCATTGTTTCCTTAACGAAACCTAGTTTCTATCGTAAGTTTACATTCAACGATGCAACGCATTCTTTACTCTTGCATCTCTCGTCAGTGACAGTAATTGCTACCCAACTCCGCTTCTCCTGAAAATAGAGGAGAAGTAGATTTTTTTTATAGGCGAACGCAGCAACGTCTTACAACACTATTAAAACATTCAGGGACATCAGTGGAACCCTGAAGAAGACCTTACCAGAGGTATAGAAACGTCGAGCAATGAAAAATTTCGAAGAGGAATATGACACAAGACTTTACCATGAATGACAGTGGCCACGAAAACTGCCAAATTATATAATTTTAACATCTTTGGTTGGAGACAAAAATTAAATTCAGTTGCAAGACCACAATAATAGTTGTTTTTATCAACAGGTAATGAGAAGTAGCAGAAATGAGAATGGTGAGAAACGTAACATTGTAAGTGGTGATGAAGCATATGAAATTAAGGAATTCTGCTACGTAGGCAGCAAAATAACCCATGACGGTCGGAGTAAGGACGGCATATAAAGCAGACTAACATTGACAAAAATGGCATTCCTGACCAGAAGAAGTGTACTAGTGTCAAACATAGACATCAGTTTGAGAAGGAAATTTCGACGAATGTACGTTTTGGAGCACAGCATTCTATGGTAGTGGGAAGATCAATACGTGGTGCGTCGCGTCAAACCAATCATAAGATCGATGAGACACAAAAAAAACTACAGGATATGAAGCACTAATAGTCCTTTTTTGTTCTTCTTTCCACCGCAGAGTGAAAGCTCCGTCCTTTGGAAGGGAGGTTGATGCACTGCACCAATTCGGGAGTCTTATGTGGCCTACTCAGCCCTCACATTTCTGCTTGTAAAACATACATGTCTGGTACAAATACATTTTGTGTTACTGTGGGGCTGTAAGTGACCAACGTCCATTAGTAAGATATACGTATTGTTACGTATAACGAATGCAAGAATAAATATCGCCGAGTGGAGCTCGTGTACAAGCATTTAGGTGTTTACGTGAATTCGTTGTCCAGTGTGAGATTACACTTCTAGATGTTTGAGGTTCTACGCTCGTTAATAAGATGCCACTGTTCTAGGGTAAAATTAAGAGCACAGCATGCTTAACAGCATCAAGAAGACATCTGCAAAAGAAAGCGAAACGCCGACGAGCGGTTCTAGGCGCTACAGTCTGGAACTGCTTGACCGCTACGGTCGCAGTCTCGAATCCTGCCTTGGGCATGGAGTGTGTGATGTCCTTAGGTTAGTTAGGTTTAAGTAGTTCTATGTTCTAGGGGACTGATGACCTTAGAAATTAAGTCCCATAGTGCTCGAAACCATATTGAAAGCGAAACTAAAAGTGGAATCAGCCTACGCTTTTCAGATTTCACAGCATCACAACGTGTTCAGAGCCAGGTATTCTAGTTACTTAAGTTGTTTTCTGTTTTTTAAGTTCACCTACTTCATTTGACGGTAGCACAATCTAAGTTTCTCTGCCTGTAAGTTTTTCATGCAGATAATGTTATTTTTGGAAAACCAAGATAGACGCGCAGAAATGATGGTTAATTGCTAAATCCAGTGCTTAATCCACACCTCACCCATGACTATTTTTTGGTAGATAAAAGGCATTGAAAATTAATGGACTCGCTCTAGGAAGTGCTCTTCAGGACATACAAAGCTTCGGGCCATATTAGAAACTAAGCACTTAAGGGGCATTGGACTGTAACTTCTTCAGTGAGAAGTAGTTTGGATTAGAATTAATTCAAATGCGAAGAAGACGGTAAAGGAATCTTGGGGATGCGAATCAACCTTCACGTTTTTTGAACTAAATTGTAGCGCCTCCTTATCTGCCACACCGCTAACGAGCTACCTGTAAATTATCCGGCAGCCGAGCCTTATCTTCCGCCTGGAAGAGCAGATATGGGCCGCCTTACCATATAACTCTGCAAGGCGGGCCGGTGTTCGCGAAATAACTGCAGAATTACGTGGCGAGCAGTAGCCGCTCGTGTTACTTTGGATGCCGGGAAACTCGTTAAAGTAATCCGGTTGTAGATGTTTATTTCTCGTCCTCCCCTAAAAAAATCCCTAATGGACTCCTCAACAACGAAATTACTCCAGAAGCAAGAATGAGATAGGAATTTAAAATTTAAATCGGCTTGAGAGCGTTGTAGAAAGTACGAGGAAAGAATTTCAATTAAAAATAGCTGCAATACATTCGTGTATAAGGAATTCTGGATTCTTCATCAGTGATTATTATGTGGCTGCGACCAAAATTGTGGTCTTATTTTATCCAGCAACTTTAGTTATTTACTTGACTTTGTATATTTTCATTAAGCTTATCCTTTACAGATGTTCTAGAATACTTGATAGGGCAGTGTATATAAATAAAGAAATAGGCAGATCTTCAGATGGGACATCCACAAATAGCATCTTTATTTTCGAAGCATGAAGGTGCGTACAGGCGCTGTGTCAAGAAGATACGGAACAATTCACCGAATTGCTGTGAATGACGGCTATATTGCAAGATGTGTTGAAAACCGAATTCCTATACTTACACTGACAGTGTGAGCGCTATTATAGTTCACATCCATCTGGCAGCTTCCATATTAATTGCCTATTAGCTACAGATTAATCACTGTATTAGTTCCGATCGTCGCCACAAGTATGGCAGCCTCCAGCATGTGCCGTCCAACTGATGTGTGCGTTACGAATATCTTCTCTCAAAGATATTACGTTTCCTCCCCCGGAGGCCGTTCTTTGGTTTTTGTGTGCACAGCATAATCAACTGAGGGTATAAACATTTATCTTAAATAGTATCATCGTTAATACTGAAAAATATTGTTACAGTACTTACAGGTTAAGAAAGTTATAGCAGTTTATATACGGGACAATCACTAAAACCTGCACCGCAAATGCTACGGAAATGGAAAATGCTACTGATGTGCGGTTTTCACAGATTGGATTGGTAGTCAAAGGCTCGCACCTTTAGTCAATAAAAAGATTGTGATGATACTCAAAAAGTGTATTTTTTTGCAAATACATACTTTCCTAAACTGAACATTCCTTATTGGCCATAACAAATTAGTCTAAATTAGAATGTCACCAGTGCCAGTCCTTCACGACATATCGTATTTTGAAAAGCTTCCACACCGACACTTGTTGTGCCATTTAACCTGAGTAGTTGTTGTGTTTGGTTACAATGTGCTTGTGTGATGCTTGAGTGCACTGCGACTTGCTAAGCAGTTAGTGTGGGGCAGTCAAAGCAGTAGGTAGTTAGTGAATGGATTTGCCAATGCAGAAAAAGCCGACATGCTGATGGTGCATGGAGAGAGTAGGAAAAATGCAGTTTGTTCTTGTACGTTGTATGCGGCAACGTATCCCAACACATGTCAACAATCTTGACAGTTATTTATCAACCTCTTCAACCAGTTACGTGAAAGTAGAAGTGTAACACCTATAAAACGTAACAGAAGGAGAAATTAAGTTTCTTGCTACTGTTGCCGTTGATTCGCGTGAGGGAGTGGCATGAGTCAGACAAGTTGTAACGTCCCCTTAGAACAATTATACACGACTGTGTTTAAACTGACACACAATATTTTTAGCGCAACGCAATCTGACTTCCAAAAATCCCTACGAAAGAATGGCCCTGACTAACATTAACCTATATGTTTCACAAATCACTTACCTCACAAAAATCTTCGTTACTCGAACTACTGCAATACAGCGAGCGCCACTACCGCCAGCTAACTAAAAGATTCAAACTACGGAAGTCACTAACTACTGAGGCACAGTTAGCAAATGAAAGATTTTAATAGAGAACAAACAATGTATTTACCTTAAGAGTTATAATATATATATTAGTTCATGACACCAATTCTTACAAATTTCAAAACTCCGCCATCTCTCTCCCCACGTCCACCACTGCTGGCAGCTCACCTCCAACTGCGCAACGCTACGCGCTGTTAGCATCCAGCTGCCGCTGCCCAACACTACAATGGTAAGTATTACAACAATGCCAACCAGCCACAGACTGCACACGGCACAGCCAGTGATTTTCATACAGAGCGCTACATGGCGGCGGCGCTACCAATAAAAAAACTTAAACAGCCTACTTACAAAGTCTCCTTGTCATTCTCCATCGACATAAGTTCCATCTCTGTCACATCTCCCTCCACCAAGAGCTGCATGGAAACAGTTATGAGAATCGTGTTAACTTCTGTGCAACGGCATTAAGACAGGATCTCCAGATGTATCATGTACATTTTTTAACTATGAAGCCTCATTTACTAATCATAACCAGGCAAACCACCGAAACATGTACTACCGGTCTACTGACAATGCCTGTTGGCTTCGTCAAGTAGAACGTCAGCCCCCATGGAGTGTAAACGTGTGGTGTGGGATAGTGGCCGATCAGCTCATAGACCAGTTTTTCGCAGAACGGAAAGCTGAACAAGCACTATTATGGCAGGCGCCTAACAAACCGTCTTCCACAGGTGCTAGAAGAAATTCCTCTGCAGGCTAGGAGGAATCTGTGGTGCCAAAATGATGGCTGTCAAGCCCATAGTGCACGAAGTCCCAAAATACGTCTTCACGAGTTATTTCCAAATCTCTGTATTGGACGCAGAGAACCAGAACCTCTGTCGGCCCGTTCCTAGGATTTGAGGCATGTAGACTTTTTCTGTGTGGAAAGCTAAAAGATGCTGTCTACAATTACATTCCAACTTCACCCAATGATATGCAATGACGTATTACTGCAGCCTCCTCGTACATCTCCACTGAAGTGCTAGCACGTGCGCAGCAGTCGTTCAACACCAGACAAAAGGCTTGTATTGACGCTGCCGGTTGTCAGTTTCAACACAACCTGTGATCGTCAATTGTCTCGTTACTGGTCAGGACCAACATAACTAGGGTATGTACTTGCGTTGTTCTTTAGTGTGAGCTACCAGAGGTATTGTACAAGTGTCGGTGTGGGAACTTTTCAAAATACGGTATCTCGTAAACGACTTTCACCACAAACCTGCAACAAACACCACTCACATTCCAATTTACCATGCATTTAGTCTGTTAACGTAAATGGGCATTGTTCCATTTAAAAAGTGTTTGTTTGCACAAAAAAGACGCTATTCTAACTGTTATCGCAATCTGTTAATTGCTAACAATGCTAGTTTCTGACTGCTAATCCATTCTGTGAAAACCGCAAATCAATAGCACTTCCCATTTCCGCAATATATGGTGTAAGTTTTAGATGATACACCCTGTATACATACGAACACTAATTTTACTGGACAAGACTTCTCCATTAATTACTTATTCATCCCTATTGATATATTTAGAGAATCTTGCATTATTGGCTTATGCTAAACACATATTCAGTTTATTGCAGCTATTCTGATAGTATGTACACAAGATTTAGTGAACAGAATTTATATAAAGAATTTTTGTAATACTGACATTTCTACGTACGTAGGTATCCACTAATTCATTTGCTTTTTGAAAAAGAGTTATTTAACTACTGCACATAACGCAATAATGCTTATTTGGTAGGTTACCGGAGGGTAACGTAGAAGTAAGCGCAGTTAAGAAGTAAGGATAGATTGAGAGAGAGACAGCCAGAGAGAGAGAGAGAGAGATAGAGAAAGCGAGGGGGCGGGGGTGTGGCGGGAAGGGAAGGGGGTTAACTGATTAGATGTTCTGGATTAGTAAATCTTAGAAGTTCTATAGAAATTTTTTTTCCCAAATCATCAACTCAGTCCTTCCATTAAGTTCTCTCTCTTTCAAATTTTATATATATATTTAATCTGATGCTCTGGCTTAACAAGATCAAGAAATTCAGTTCTGACACACATATTACCAGATGTAGCAATCCTACAAAGATCATAGAGCAGAATCTTCATATATTCCATCTTGCTACCAAAGGCATAAGATTCACCTTACTGAGCAAAAAAATTTTCATCGGCACACATTTAATAATACGAGTATTGATAAAATTTTCAGTTTGTTCAAAAAGGTCTATTGTATGCCTTTGTTAGGAAGATGAAATATCTGAAGGTTCTGCCTAGACTGTAAGATGGCTACGTCGAGCACCATTGTGGCAGAGCTCAACTCTTGCAGCTTTTTAAGACAGAGTGTATCAACGTTCTTTTTTAATCTTCTTGTAATATAAGTAGCACTTTGTCCAATGTAGCTCAGATATGAGTCGCAAATGAGTTTGTATACACTTGCATTTTTATCTTGTTGCATAATAATTTTTGGTTCTGCAAACGATTCTTTTTCGTATTTTATTACAGTCACGTACAGTGGTGATTATACGTCAACAGGAAACAATATTCGTGTTTAACGCAAACAGTATAAGTGGGAATGCTTCAGTAGAATTGCAAGTATGGGTGGAAATCGGTAACATTTACTCTGAAAACTATGAACAATATTTACAACAGATGACAATGTTTCTCAAGTAAGGAAAAAGTTTAATTAGAGTTAAGATATGATTAAATAAGACTATCTACTTCGTTATTTCGATGTGTTAAGGAAATCTTTCTACACTCTGCACTGCTCGTGATCAGCAGTAATACATACGAAACGTTGTCCGAAGATTACTTGTTACTTAGGTAAAAGAGGATAGAAAAAATCTGTTTTCATATTATCTAGCTTTACTCCTACGTATTCAACTGAATGCTACATCTGATGTAATTCATTAAAACGAGAGTAAAGCATTTTACGGCAAACAGTTGTTTGAACACGAAGGTAATATATACACGTACTTATTGATTGTGTCTTTTGAAGCACAAGGTTATCTATTTCAATCGCGCCAGAATCCGTCGTACCTCAACCTTTCGGATGAATCTACTATTGTGTGTATATTCTTGCAGCCTACCAGAATGGCATTCCTTACGCAAATATTGAAAAGAGCAATTTGTTTGGTTTGTTTAATATATGCCTACACACTGGAAGCGCTTCAAGCAACTTCTTCCGATTCTACCAAAATATTCATAGAATTCTAGTAATCTTTGCAGAAAAGAGGATTCTTTTTGCTACAGTAGGCTCTTTGTGAGAGTTGTTCTAGAATTGTAGTTTTCCTTTAAACAGCTGTTACTCTCACATACAATCTTACATAACCCCTCATCATTAAGAAACTGTCATCAGTTTGTTACCGTTATGGTATTAGGTTTTCATATGCTTGCAGTTTTGTATTTTGAATATCGATATTATTAAATACGCTGCCCTCAAAAGTTGTTGTTTCATTATTAACTTCTTGCACTAACTCACCGGTTGAATTTGTCCTGATTTTTTTCTCGGAACCTATACACAGTTCACGGAATTCATGTCTGAGAACGGCTGTTATAAAACTCCGAGAAAACGATCTCATCTCAGTTCGCCATTTTAATCGAGATTTCTTTATTTTGTATGTGAAGAAAACAAATTACCACTATGTGGAATCTATATGAATACACCGCTTCTTAGCATAAATTATAGAATGCGCACAAGAACTTCAGAAATTGCGTAATACTACACGATATTACAGTTAATGCGGATATATTCTCTAAAACTCTCGTGAAGATTAGCTCTGATTTTAAGGTACTTCTAAAGTGACGTAGTATTGTAGGGCTTCTTTGGCAGTGCTGAAATTAGCCCGCAAAGTTAGTAGAGAACTTGCGAGATGGTCATCATTTATTCAGCGGGCCTCCAAAGCACACAACTAGCTAAGTCTCTCAGGAAAATTTCAATGAATTACTCAGTCTCTTATGGTGCTTCTCCGTCTATATCGAGAAAGGCAGCCCACTTAAAAAATTTATACATGAAAATTAATCTGTACTTCATTAACAAAGTTCGTGAAATACCTCCGCAAAGTAAAAGGAGAAGTAGTACATTAACTCGGACTGAAAACTGGCTTTCTCATTATATGTTCTCGACAGCGTAACATAGTCTAACGATTCCTTACGGAAGATAATTCAGTGCCCTTATGTATGCAATGGACAACATTACATTTAAAAGAAGAATTTCACACTGGCAAAAGATTCCCGAAATAGTCCCCCATTCGGATCTCCGGGAGAGGACTGCCAAGGGGGAGGTTACCATGAGAAACAGGTTGAATAATCAACGAAAGGATAATGTTCTACGAGTCGGGGCGTGGAACGTCAGAAGCTTGAACGTGGTAGGGAAACAAGAAAATCTGAAAAGGGAAATGCAAAGGCTCAATCCAGATATAGTAGGGGTCAGTGAAGTGAAGTGGAAGGAAGACAAGGATTTCTGGTCAGATGATTATCGGGTAATATCAACAGCAGCAGAAAATGGTATAACAGGTGTAGGATTCGTTATGAATAGGAAGGTAGGGCAGAGGGTGTGTTACTGTGACCAGTTCAGTGACCAGGTTGTTCTAATCAGAATCGACAGCAGACCAACACCGACAACGATAGTTCAGGTATACATGCCGACGTCGCAAGCTGAAGATGAACAGATAGAGAAAGTGTATGAGAATATTGAAAGGGTAATGCAGTATGTAAAGGGGGACGAAAATCTAAGAGTCATGGGCGACTGGAATGCAGTTGTAGGGGAAGGAGTAGAAGAAAAGGTTACAGGAGAATATGGGCTTGGGGCAAGGAATGAAAGAGGAGAAAGACTAATTGAGTTCTGTAACAAGTTTCAGCTACTAATAGCGAATACCCAGTTCAAGAATCACAAGAGGGGGAGGTATACTTGGAAAAGGCCGGGAGAAATGTGAAGATTTCAATTAGATTACATCATGGTCAGACAGAGATTCCGAAATCAGATACTGGATTGTAAGGCGTACCCAGGAGCAGATATAGACTCAGATCACAATATATCAGTGATGAAGAGTAGGCTGAAGTTCAAGACATTAGTCAGGAAGAATCAATACGCAAAGAAGTGGGATACGGAAGTTCTAAGGAATGACGAGATATGTTTGAAGTTCTCTAACGCTATAGATACAGCAATAAGGAATAGCGCAGTAGGCAACACAGTTGAAGAGGAATGGACGTCTCTAAAAAGGGCCATCACAGAAGTTGGGAAGGAAAACATAGGTACAAAGAAGGTAGCTGCGAAGAAACCATGGGTAACAGAAGAAATATTTCAGTTGATTGATGAAAAGAGGAAGTACAAACATGTTCCGGGAAAATCAGGAATACAGAAATACAAGTCGCTGAGGAATGAAATAAATAGGAAGTGCAGGGAAGCTAAGACGAAATGGCTGCAGGAAAAATGTGAAGACATCGAAAAAGATATGATTGTCGGAAGGACAGACTCAGCATACAGGAAAGTCAAAACAACCTTTGGAGACATTAAAATCAACGGTGGTAACATTAAGAGGACAACGGGGATTCCACTGTTAAATGCAGAGGAGAGACCAGATAGGTGGAAAGAATACATTGAAACCCTCTATGAGGGTGAAGATTTGTCTGATGTGATAGAAGAAGAAACAGGAGTCGATTTAGAAGATATAGGGGATCCAGTATTAGAATCGGAATTTAAAAGAGCTTTGGAGGACTTACGGTCAAATAAGGCAGAAGGGATAGATAACATTCCATCAGAATTTCTAAAATCGTTAGGGGAAGTGGCAACAAAACGACTATTCACGTTGGTGTGTAGAATATATGAGTCTGGCGACATACCATCTGACTTTCGGAAAAGCATCATCCACACAATACCGAAGATGGCAAGAGCTGACAAGTGCAAGAATTATCGCACAATCAGCTTAATAGCTCATGCATCGAAGCTGCTTACAAGAATAACATACAGAAGAATGGAAAAGAAAATTGAGAATGCACTAGGTGACGATCAGTTCGGCTTTAGGAAAAGTAAAGGCACGAGAGAGGCAATTCTGACGTTACGGCTAATAATGGAAGCAAGGCTAAAGAAAAATCAAGACACGTTCATAGGATTTGTCGACCTGGAAAAAGCGTTCGACAATATAGAATGGTGCAAGCTGTTCAAGATTCTGAAAAAAGTAGGGGTAAGCTATAGGGAGAGACGGGTCATATACAATATGTACAAAAGCCAAGAGGGAGAAATTAGAGTGGACGATCAAGAACGAAGTGCTCGTATTAAGAAGGGAGTAAGACAAGGCTGTAGCCTTTCACCCCTACTCTTCAATCTGTACATAGAGGAAGCAATGATGGAAATAAAAGAAAGGGTCAGGAGTGGAATTAAAATACAAGGTGAAAGGATATCAAAGATACGATTCGCTGATGACATTGCTATCCTGAGTGAAAGTGAAGAAGAATTAAATGATCTGCTGAACTGAATGAACAGTCTAATGAGTACACAGTATGGTTTGAGAGTAAATCGGAGAAAGACGAAGGTAATGAGAAGTAGTAGAAATGAGAACAGCGAGAAACTTAACATCAGGATTGATGGTCACGAAGTCAATGAAGTTAAGGAATTCTGCTACCTAGGCAGTAAAATAACCAATGACGGACGGAGCAAGGAGGACATCAAAAGCAGACTCGCTATGGCAAAAAAGGCATTTCTGGCCAAGAGAAGTCTACTAATATCAAATACTGGCCTTAATTTGAGGAAGAAATATCTGAGGATGTACGTCTGGAGTACAACATTGTATGGCAGTGAAACATGGACAGTGGGAAAACCGGAACGGAAAAGAATCGAAGCATTTGAGATGTGGTGCTGTAGATGAATGTTGAAAATTAGGTGGACTGATAAGGTAAGCAATGAGGTGGTTCTACGCAGTATCGGAGAGGAAAGGAATATGTGGAAAACACAGATAAGGAGAAGGGACAGGATGATAGGACATCGGCTAGGACATGAGGGAATGACTTCCATGGTACTAGAGGGAGGTGTAATGGGCAAAAACAGTAGAGGAAGGCAGAGATTGGAATACGTCAAGCAAATAATTGAGGACGTAGGTTGCAGGTGCTACTCTGAGATGAAGAGGTTAGCACAGGAAAGAATTCGTGGCGGGCCGCATCAAACCAGTCAGTAGACTGATGACCAAAAAAAAAAAAAAAAAAAAGAGTTGTATGCAGCGGACAACATTACATTTAAAAGAAGAATTTCACGGGTATAGTAAGGCAGAGTCTTTTAAATAAACAATCACACCAGAAACACAGAGACAGAATTTTCTCGAGGTGTATTGGTTGCAATTAATTTACTATCTATTGCCTATTGTAATAGTTCAATATTAGTTATTATCTAGCTTTAAGCAATATTTCTGCTTTACAAGGAGTGTTTAAATGAAAAGTCCGGATCTTACGCAAGTCCATCAGGAGCAAACGAGTGATTCTGCTTTGCGATAATGTGCGTCCACTCGTTTCCAAGCCATACAAAGTGTAATGGCCAAGTTCAAGTAGGTGCAGCTCGAGCACCCGCCCTACAGCCCGGCCATCTCAAAGGGAGTAGCTTCAGTTCGGACGAAGAACTCCACAGTGGAGAACTGGCGCCTGTCACAGCCATAGAAATTCTATGAACAAGGACTCCTTCGGCTCACGAAACACTGGGGTAGTTTCGCTCAGGCCTGTGGTGATTACTTCTCAGTAAGACTTCACCCTTAGCGTTATTTCATACATTTTCTTTTGAACGCCCCTCACATAATGGCAGTGACGTTATTCAGCGTGCTTGTAACTATGTATAGTTCATGAAGTGTCTGCAGATAATGATCATGAAACAAGATGGATACTTACCACCGGGAAACGCACTGCGTTCCTTGAGAAGATCTACCTTTAATGCGTGTATCTGCGTTCTTGAATAAATATTTACAGTACCCCTCTGTTCCATGTCTTCCGTGTTGCTCTTCTGCAGCCCTCTACAGTCCTCCACTCTAAATCTACTATACAGTCCGCCAACAGTTGCACAGTGCATTGCGGAGGATACTTCGTTACATTATTAGCGACTTTGTATCTCATTCTATAACTCTAATGGTTAGAGCCGGTTCTTAGTGCAGACTGGAGGTTATACGTGATGAATGCATTGCCGGAGCTATGAGTGTAGCTTTTGGCGAGGCTAGCATGTAGAATGGCTTCAGGAAAAGTCAAGGAAATTTGTATTTTCTCGTCTTTGGTTTAAAAAAAAAAACAGATAACAAAGAGAGACGCGTTATTCACTGTAGAATGACTTAGCACGCGGCGACAAGCTGGAATATTCATGTTATCATACTGTCGCCCCACACTTATGTTGACTTATATCACTTACCTCTTCAAATGCTACGTACTCGCTCTAACGGACACAGTGTTTGCTTCTCCTCTATCTATGCCTCCTACACCCAGCTCACTCCAGCAATTGCTAATCCTTCTCCATTTTGTGTCACTGAGAACCTGTGCCTTTCCATCTCCCCCCAGCGTATCACCAACATCGAGCCAATATCCTTGCCACGTTCGACCCACGAGTTGCCTCTTGTTAGCCGAAGTTAGGCAACATCGAGTTAGCAATTGGACAGGTGACCGCATGGGTACACCGGACGCCGTTACTTCTGGGACCAGTGAGTTGCCTAAGTGGGGTCCAATTGAGACAGGTTCAGCATGTCGTTGAGCCACATGACATTATCATCATTACCACCTACATCGATACAAAGGCTATTCCCCAGTTAACAAAAAGATCATCTCGAGATGTTCGTATCATCTTCTCACGATCTAAGATAACAACAAGTAGCCGTCCTTTGTGAAGATAGTGCGGATGCCAGAAAATAACACCATATGCTTCCGGGACGTAAACGGTGATGGTGGCACCGTCAGACCCCAGGCTCATTACAAAGTCCTCCTCTTTCTGTCAGTAGTGGTTTCTGAGACAATGAGACAAGGTTCTGGCGGCGCATGTCTGCTGAATACATGGAGTATTAGGATGAGATGGACATCCACAATCTCAACATGTGGTGCTGGAAGCACAGCAGGAAGACATATGGCCGAACTTACAGTACTTAAAGCACCGCATTGGGGGAGGGATATATGGCTTGACATCACAGCAGTAGACCACCACCTTGACCTTCTCGGGTAATGTGTCACCTTCGAATGCCAAGATGAAGGCGCTGGTGGCAACCTGATTATCCCTCGCACACTGACGGATGCGCCAGATGTAATGAACTCCTCGTCACTCTAAGATGGTGCGCAGCTCGTCATCATATTGCAGAAGACGGTCCCTGTGGAATATAACACTCTGGACCATATTTAAGTTCTTGTGAGGTGTGATGGTAATGGAAACATCCCCCAGGTTGTCCCACGCCAGTAATGCTCGTCCCCAGGAAGAGGATGTGCCGTTTTTGTCAGTACTGATCCTGACTGCATTTTGAACAAGCCCTTCACGTCCCCAAATTAGGATGAGATGGACATCCACAATCTCAACATGTGCTGCTGGAAGTACAGCAGGAAGACATATGGCCGAACTTCCAGTACTTAAAGCACCGCATCATACTACCTTGCATTGTACTGAGACTGGGGCACTCAGATATTTAGGACGGGTGGTAGGGACTGAGGGTAAGGCGGGTACCAGTTTGAGATTCATTGGGAGAGTCCTTAGAAAATGTACTCCATCAACAAAGGAGGTGGCTTACAAAACACTCGTTCGACCAATACTTGAGTATTGCCCATCAGTGTGGCATCCGTACCAGGTTGGGTTGACGGAGGAGATAGAGAAGATCCAAAGAAGAGCGGTGCGTTACGTCACAGGGTTATTTGGTAACCGTGATAGCGTTACGGAGATGTTTAACAAACTCAAGTGGCAGACTCTGCAAGAGAGGCGCTCTGCATCGCGATGTAGCTTGCTCACCAGGTTTCGAGAGAGTGCGTTTCTGGATGAGGTATCGAAAATATTTCTTCCCCCTACTTATACCTCCCGAGGAGATCATGAATGTAAAATTAGAGAGATTGGAGAGCGCACGGAGGCTTTCAGACAGTCGTTCTTCCCGCGAACCATACGCGACTGGAACAGGAAAAGGAGGTAATGACAGTGGCACGTAAAGTGCCCTCCGCCACACACCGTTAGGTGGCTTGCGGAGTATAAATGTAGATGTAGATGTAGAAATTCGTCCTCTAAATGCTCTACAAAAAACTGAGGCTTGATCGAGACAATGGAGTCCCCATCAGCACTCGTACATATGAGGTACCGTGGTGAATAAGGTTTTTTGCCATGTTTAGTCTAGCGTTCCTCCCATGGTGTGGTCATGGAGGAGAGCGGTTTAGTATCATACTACCTTGCACTGTACTGAGACTTGGAATGCTTAGAGACTGCTGGCGTTTTATCGCCAGCAAATGATGACGTGGTACATTTCATCGTGCTTCATCCACTCTGATGCCACCCACTCTGTCCAGGGGCCCTCCCCACCCACACCACCCAGCCACAGCAAAGGACGCCTGGCAGGATGGTCATTGCTAAGAGTCCTGAGTCCCCAGGGTGACGGGCATCTACTTCTTGGCATACGTGGGGAGTTAATGGCGCAGGCATCAGAAAATCGATAACAGTGTAGTCCGGGGGATACAACCAAAAGGCACATGGTGGTCCCACCACAGTGGACTGGCTACAGTGCTGGATGTGAGGTGCAAAGAATTCCATGGTCATTGTCGCTCAGAAAACGACACTGCATAGTGGGTGGAGAAAATCCCACCCAGGGAGGTATCCTCGCTCAAGAGATGGAGGATGAGCGGGACTGCAATGCCACGACGAGAAAGTGGGCCAATGATCTCAATGCACAATGGACACAACGCACCATGTAAGGCGCCCTTCCCCGATTTGCTCGCTCTTCGAAAAAATTTTGAAAAATGGAGGTCAAGCTTACAGACGACCATGACATAAAAGCCGAAAGGTGAGAGACTCTTTTTAGTTGCCTCTTACGACAGACAGGCAGGAACACCTCGGTCCTACGTAGCCCCCGGGCCCACAGGGGAACTCCTGAGGGTTCCTTCTTTGGTGGGAAATTGGCTGATGATTAAAATTGGCTGTGAATGTCACAGGACCTCTCTTGACACTTTAATTTTGCTTTGAGCAATCAATCACAACAATTGGTGCAAATCCTTATAACTTCTGTGAGCAGAGCACACATCCCCATTTATCACCCTTGTAGTAATAAGGTCGAAATCTCGATGACATATCATACAGTAGACCAGTATTATTGTTCCAATCAAGTTACGTATTATCATGTTGATAATATACCTAATTTAGAAACACTTTTTCGTTGGCTAGGCTACAGGAAAATAGTCTTCATCCAAGATCGCTTGGTTTTCCACTTTATGTCATAACGACGAGTTTTGACAGAATGTTGCTGCCATCATCATATCTTCGTAAAATTCTTATTAGCACACATACATGCCACCATTACAATGAGAACACTTTTCATTCTTAGGAAACAACATCATGTTAGCTAGTCAAACAAATTATATGCCCACATAAAATCTACATTTGTGGCCCAAGAACTTCACAGGAAAAAGTCAGTTTACAGTTGTGAACATGCTGGCCCTGTAGCCAGTTTCCCTCTCAGTTTACAGTTGTGAACATGCTGGCCCTGTAGCCAGTTTCCCTCTCCTGTCTTTCTGCAGATTTCGAATAACGAATTTCTAATTGAATAGAAATCTTAATCATCCACTTAAGTCTTTAAGCCATTAGTAGAGCTGGATACTCAGAGTTCCCACATACAGAAACTTAATGATATTTGTACTCCAGGTTTCAGCACACACAAAAGTTTCAGTCATGTCTCATCAGATGCAGAAATGTGCATTACTTGCCTCTTTGATTTATCCAAAACAATTTTATTTTCCACTTCTTTTGTTTTTGCAAATTATGCATTATTATCTGTCGCACTTCCAACTAGGATCAGTTCCCCTGATTAGCATTCATAATGGCTTGATCGTTATCCTGAAAGAAAGCCGTAAGCATCTGGAGAGGGATACACATATTAAAGTGATTGCATACCGATCTGTCAATGAACTATACATTTTGAAGAACGTTCAGAACATTACGATGCTGAGACCTGAGTATTTAGTGTCAATGTGATTCCAGTGATCCTTGTGTGGTCGACTTCAGTGCCATTTACTTCGTATTGTATCTCCTGAAATAGGAAGGTGAATACATTACGTGTGCACTGCGATGTTTCTGCTGGGGCACTTCCATCATTCTATATAAATGTGCTTTCCAGGTACAGGAAACTGTTGTCTCTTGATCCTTAATCAGTATTCGTATCTTGTCGATCTTCCTAAAAGTCTCCGAAGCTAATGATTTGTGAGACACGTATTCCTGATAAGTGATTCGTGAGGAATTGTTATTTCGAGAGAGGTAATTGCAGAGTTTCAATCCACTGTGCTTGAAGAACTCTAGTTTTCACAAGTTATCGCTTTGTTCTTCCACTGCTGGGTGGCATACCGACTTTGGTGTGAATTATTTTAACACTTTATTGCCATAGTGCTGCTGCTACTACTTCTGCTGCAGATGGACTTGTACCATTATTTCCTCTCCTCAAAAATCAACCAGTGTCCCATCTTGGTCAATGACGCTCAATTTCAGATGGTCTACCATTTGAACAGTTACCGGAAGACATACTGAACCGCTGGGAACCTCTATGAGTCTGTATCCTAAACCCACTGAAGGAGAGAACCCATAAACGGTGTTTATCAATCGACCATCAGGAAGCCGATTTGAGTAATAAATTTTTCATTAATATTAGTCGAAACATGGCTCCTTGAGGAACCATATATTGAGTCTGCCGACCCTTCTCAGCTAAAGTTTATTGTGTGTTTTCTCTTTTTTATACCTTTTAAAAAATTATTAAGGTTTGCACAGAAGTTAAATCACCTATACCCAGTCGTACTCTCGCGGGTTTATTGACAGCCCTGCAAGATTGAGACATTAATCGAGTCCATACCACGCCGTGTTGCGGTATTCTGAGTGCTCGTGGGGGCCCTACACGATATTAGGCAGATATACCAGTTTCTTTGGCTCTTGAGTGTATCTTCGGTTATATAAAACACTTTTGTCAAAGATAAATGCGTGAACATTTATGTAATGGGGTACTTTACTGGCAATTAATATGATTTCTTCACTTGATGTTGTCGTGGAATAGAAAAGATGATCAAATCACAGTTTTAAACCTTGCTACACTGTGCCTTAGCGGCCGCTGACTCAAAATGGGCGGAATGGTAGTTGGAGCTAGACCCATGGGACGTTCCATTTCGATAATCGTTAGGGAAATCCATATTCATAGACCCACTGTATCAAGAGTATGCCAAACACACCACATTTCATGCATTACCTCTCATCACATGGCGGACGGCCTTCACTTAAGAACTGAGAGCAGCGGCGTTTGCGTAGAGTTGTCCGTGCTGACAGGCAAACACCACTACCAGAAATAACCGCAGAAATCAGTAGGGGGCTTACGACGATAACCGTTACGACAGTGAGGCGAAATTTGGTAGTAATGCGCTATGGCAGCAGACGACCGGCTCGAGTGCGTTTGCTAACAGCACGACATCGCCTGCAGCTCCTCTACTGGACTCGTGACCATATCTGTTGGACCTCAGGTGACTGGAAAATTGAGGCTTTGTCAGATGAACCTCTGCTTCAGATGGTGAGAATTGATTGCAGGATTCAAGTATGGCGCAGATCCCACGAAGCCATGGTCCAAAGTTTTCAACAAGCATTGTGCAAGCTGGCCGTGGTTCCATAATGTTGTGGGTTGTGTTTACATGGAATGGACTGGGACCTCTGGTGCAGCTGAGTCAATCATTGACTGGAAATGGTTATGCTCGGCTACTCAGACCATTTGCGACTATTCACTGTCTTCAAACAACTATGTCATGTCACAGAACCATAATTGTTCGCGATTGGTTTGAAGAACATTTTGGAAAGTTAGAGGGAATGATTTGGCGACCAAGTTTGCCTGACATTAATCCCATCAAAAACCTTTTTTTTATGATGCTGCCAGCCACGAAATCCTCTCCTGCGCCTATCTCTTCATCACAGAGTAGGACTTACAACCTATTTCCTCATTTTTTTGCTGGATGGACTCAAGTCTATCTTCCTCTACAGTTTTTGTCCTCTACAGCTGCCTCTAGTACCATGGAAGTCATTCCCTCATGTCTTAACAGTGTCCTTCATCCTGTCCCTTGTTCTTGTCAGTGTTTTCCACATATTCCTTCACACAGAACCTCATGCCATACCTTATAAGCCCACGTAACTTTCAACATTGGTAGGTAGTACTACGTCTCAAATGCTTCGATCCTCTTCCGTTGCGGTATTCGCACAGCCGATGTTTCACTAAGATACAATGTTGTGCTCCAAATGTTCATTCTCAGTAATTTCTTCCTCAAACGAAGGCCTATGTTTGCTACTAGTAGACTTACTGTATCATGGCCATGAATGCCCTTTTTGACAGTGCTGCTCTACTTTTGATGTCCTCCTTGCTTCTTCACTGATTATTTTGCTGCGTAGGTAGCACAATGTCTTAACTTCATCTACTTCGTGACTGTCAGTGCTGATGTTAAGTTTCTCAATGTTCTCATTTCTGCTGCTTCTCATTACTTTCGTCTTTCTTGGATTTACTCTCAGTCCATCTTTTACATTCATTCGACTATTCATTCCATTCAGCAGATCATGCCATTCTTCTTCACTTTCACTAGGAATAGCAATGTCATCAGCGAATCGTATCATTGAATTCGATCTTAAGTGCTCCTAAGCTCTGTTAAATTCTGATTGTAATACTGCATCCCCTATCTCTTCTAAATCGACTCACGTCTCTTCTTCGATTACATTAGACACATAGATGCCTTCAATGTACTCTTTCCACCTATCCATTTCTTCACATTTTTCATGCACCTACTTCCTATTTGTTGTATCCCTTAGCGACTTGTATTTCTGCACTCCTGAATTTATTTAAACTTTTTTTTACTTTCTTATTTCATCGATCAACTGAAGTATTTCTTCTGTTACCCATGGTTCCTTCGCAGTTACAATGATATTTTTCTTTCCAACTTCTGTGATTGCCCTTTTGAGACACGCCCACTCCTCTTCAACACTACTGACTATTCAGGTATTCCTTATTGCCTTAGAGAACGTCAAGCGCATCTCGTCATTCCTTGGCGCTTTCGTAGTTCGCTTATTTGTTTATTAATTATTCGTCACTAACCTCTTAAACTTCAGCCTACTTTTCATCACTACTATATTGTAATCTGAGTCTGTATCTGCTCCAGGGTAAACCTTACAGCCCAGTATCTGATTTTGGGATCTCTGTCTGACCTTTGCCGGCCTGTGTGACCGAGCGGTTCTAGGGGCTTCAGTCTGGAACAGCGCGATCGCTACGGTCGCAGGTTCCAATCCTGCCTCGGGCATGGACGTGTGTGATGTTTTTAGGGCAGTTAGGTTAAGTAGTTCTAAGTTCTAGGGGACTGATGACCTCAGATGTTAAGTCCCATAGTGCTCAGAGCCACTTGAACCAGTTTTTGTCTGGCCTTGATATAATATAAGTGAAATCTTCCAGTATCACTCGGCCTTCTTCAACTATACTTCCTCCTCTTGTGATTCTTGAACACAATATTCTCTGTAACTAACTGAAATTTATTACAGAACTCAATTAGTCCTCCTTCTCTCTCATTCCTTGTCACAAGCCTAATTCTCCTGTAGCCTTCCCTTCTTCTCCCTCTCCTGCAACTGCATTCCACACCCCTGTGACTTTGAGACTTTCATCTCCCTTTGCTAACTGTATAACACTTCCACTGACCTCATACACTTTCTCTTCAGCTTGTGACGTCGTTATGTATATCTGAACTACCGCTGTCGGTATTGGTTTACTTTCGGTTCTGAGAAGAAATTGGAAATTGGTGGTAAGTTCTATAGGACCAATCCGCTGAGGTCATCGGTCCCTAAACTTACACTCTACTTATTCTAACTTAAACTAACTTACGCTAAGGACCACACACACACACACACACACACACACACACACACACACACACACACACACACACACACACACCCATGCCCGGGGGAGAATTCGAACCTCCGACCGGGGAAGGCGCGCGAACCGTGACAAGATGCCCTTGACCGCGCCGCTACCCCCGCGGCGGTTCTGGTAAGACGAACCCTATCACTGACCTGTTCACAGCAGCACATTCTGTGCCCTGCCTTCCTATTCATAACGAATCCTATTTCAGTTACAACATTTTCTGCTGCTGTTGATATTACCCTATAGTCATCTGACCATAAATCCTAGTCGTATTTGTATTTCACTTCACCGATCCAGATTATATCTAGATTGAGCGTTTACATTTCTCTTTTCATATTTTCTAGCTCCTATGGTACGTTCAAACTTCTTACATTCCACGCCCCGACTCGTAGAACGTTAATCTTTCCTTGGTTATTCAACCTTTTTGTCATGGTGAGTCCCCTTCCGAATGGGGAACTATTCCGGTGCCTTTCGCCAGTGGAGAGACATTGTTTAGTTACAGGCTACATGTTCTGTGGATACACGTTATGTATATTTAATGCGGTGATTTCCATTTCCTTCTGCATCCTCATGCCATTGATCTTTGCTGATTCTCCCGCCTTTAGGGGCAGTTTCCCACCCCAAGGACCAGAAGGCCCTTAACCTCTGTTGTCTTAAGCGATGAATAAAGAGTGGGCTGAGCGATGTTGCTCTTAAGTGAGGATACAGCAGCGGTGGCGTTTGGACCCTCTTGAGGACGTGTCTACCGCCGCCGTCTCCCATTCGGTGCTGAGTCAGGCAGCGACTGTCCTTACATGTGTTTCCATCATGAGATACCAATTATGACAAGGGGCCTCGTTTTTCGGACTACATTACACTTATACACTACTGGCCATTAAAATTGCTACACCAAGAAGAAATGCTGATGATAAACAGGTACTCATTGGACAAATATATTATACTAGGACTGACATGTGATTACATTTTCCTGCAATCTGGGTGCATAGATCCTGAGAAATCAGTACCCAGAACAACCACCTCTGACCGTAATAACGGCCTAAATACGCCTGGACATTGAGTCAAACACACCTTGGAGGGCATGTAGAGGTACAGCTGCCCATCCAGCTTCAACACGATACCATAGTTCATCAAGAGTAGTGACTGGCGTATTGTGACGAGCCAGTTGCTCGCCCACCATTGACCAGACGTTTTCAGTTGGTGAGGGATCTGGAGAATGTGCTGGCTAGGGCAGGAGTCGAACATTTTCTGTATCCAGAAAGGCCCGTACAGGTCCTGCAACATGCAGTCGTGCATTATCCTGCTGAAATGTAGGGTTTCGCAGGGATCGACTGAGCCACAGGTCGTAACACATCTTAAATGTAACGTCCACTGTTCAAAGTGCTGTGAATGCGAACAAAAGGTGACCGAAACGTGTAACCAATGGCACACCATACCATCTCGCCGGGTGATACTCCAGTATGGCGATGACGAATACACGCCTCCAATGTGCCTTCACCGCAATGTCGCCAAACACGGATGCGACCATCACAATGCTGTAAACAGAACCTGGATTCATCCGCAAAAATGAGGTTTTGCCATTTGTGCACTCAGGTTCATTGTTGAGTACACCATCGCAGGCGCTGTTGTCTCTGATGCAGCGTCAAGGGTAACTGGAGCCATGGTCTCCGAGCTGATAGTCCAAGCTGCTGCAAACGTCGTCGAACTGTTCCTGCAGATGGGTGTTGTCTTGCAAACGTCCCCATATGTTGACTCAGGGATCGAGACGTGGCTGCACGATCCGTTAGAGCCATGCGGATAAGATGCCTGTAATGTCGAATGTTAGTGATACCCTCCTGAAGCCACTGATTCCATATTCTGCTAACAGTCATTGGATCTCGACTAGCGCGAGCAGCAATGTCGCGATACGATAAACCGCAGTCCCGATAGGCTGCAATCCGACCTTTATCAAAGTCGGAAACGTGATGGTACGCATTTCTCCTCCTTACACGAGGCATCACAACAGCGTTTCACCAGGCAACGCCGGTTAACTGCTGTTTGTGAATGAGAAATCGGTTGGAAACTTTCCTCATGTCAGCACGTTGTAGGTGACGCCACCGGCGCCAACGTTGTGTGAATGCTCTGAAAAGCTAATCATTTGCTTGTCACAGCATCTTCATCCTGTCGGTTAAATCTCGCGTCTGGGGTACGTTATCTTCGTGGTGCAGCAATTTTAATGGCCGGTAGTGTATATAAAGAAAGCGGTTTCCATCTAATGCAGACTTGGGGCCCAGTCCTGGTGTTGCCGAAAGTACAACGGCTGACCGTGGGAGAATCCACTCACGTCACGGCCGCCGAGGAACTGATCTCACAACGCAGACGCGCCCTGCCCGCACAGCATCGGCCCGATGGCGCATAGGATTAGGACCACAGGTCGTGTCCCGAACGTGTATTTCACAAACCGCTTCGCCAGCCCAGCTGAGTCGTGTCCGAGGCCACCTGAAGATGGTGACAAGTCAGCTTGCTAAAATATCGCTCTATCTGGACGACGCCACACTGAATATTTTATTACACATGGGGAAAATCTGCTTATCGTAAGGTTAAACATTATCTCCCAAAAACCATCTCTCTCACCACTGTGAAGCAGGTGCACGAATGTCACAATTTATTTTACCTGGGGAAACAATACAAGACAATGAAACTCTTCTCGAACACAAACTTCATTACTGAGCGACTCGTAGTTGGAGGTATACGCTTTTCAATTACCTCTGCTTTATGAATAAATCTGAAATGATGTGGCCATTACCGAACCCCTAGTGTGCCACCTGCGATCCTGATAGGCTGCTTCCGATTAAAATGTAACATATGTAATGCCGAATGCTAATGTTTACATCATAATTATCAGGGGCTATGTATAACTGCATCTTGTCCTATATGAAAGTGTTCCCATTAAGTCATTTATGAGGTCAGCTGTGGATTCCGGCTGGAGATTCAAATTTTCAGATATAGTGCTACGCACCGTTTTGCGTTAGATTTTAATTTATATACACTCCTGGAAATTGAAATAAGAACACCGTGAATTCATTGTCCCAGGAAGGGGAAACTTTATTGATACATTCCTGGGGTCAGATACATCACATGATCACACTGAGAGAACCACAGGCACATAGACACAGGCAACAGAGCATGCACAATGTCGGCACTACTACAGTGTATATCCACCTTTCGCAGCAATGCAGGCTGCTATTCTCCCATCGAGACGATCGTAGAGATGCTGGATGTAGTCCTGTGGAACGGCTTGCCATGCCATTTCCACCTGGCGCCTCAGTTGGACCAGCGTTCGTGCTGGACGTGCAGACCGCGTGAGACGACGCTTCATTCAGTCCCAAACATGCTCAATGGGGGACAGATCCGGAGATCTTGCTGGCCAGGGTAGTTGACTTACACCTTCTAGAGCACGTTGGGTGGCACGGGATACAGGCGGACGTGCTTTGTCCTGTTGGAACAGCAAGTTCCCTTGCCGGTCTAGGAATGGTAGAACGATGGGTTCGATGACGGTTTGGATGTACCGTCCACTATTCAGTGTCCCCTCGACGATCACCAGAGGTGTACGGCCAGTGTAGGAGATCGCTCCCCACACCATGATGCCAGGTGTTGGCCCTGTGTGCCTCGGTCGTATGCAGTCCTGATTGTGGCGCTCACCTGCACGGCGCCAAACACGCATACGACCATCATTGGCACCAAGGCAGAAGCGACTCTCATCGCTGAAGACGACACGTCTCCATTCGTCCCTCCATTCACGCCTGTCGCGACACCACTGGAGGCGGGCTGCACGATGTTGGGGCGTGAGCGGAAGACGGCCTAACGGTGTGCGGGACCGTAGCCCAGCTTCATGGAGACGGTTGCAAATGGTCCTCGCCGATACCCCAGGAGCAACAGTGTCCCTAATTTGCTGGGAAGTGGCGGTGCGGTCCCCTACGGCACTGTGTAGGATCCTACGGTCTTGGCGTGCATCCGTGCGTCGCTGTGGTCCGGTCCCAGGTCGACGGGCACGTGCACCTTCCGCCGACCACTGGCGACAACATCGATGTACTGTGGAGACCTCACGCCCCACGTGTTGAGCAATTCGGCGGTACGTCCACCCGGCCTCCCGCATGCCCACTATACGCCCTCGCTCAAAGTCCGTCAACTGCAAATACGGTTCACGTCCACGCTGTCGCGGCATGCTACCAGTGTTAAAGACTGCGATGGAGCTCCGTATGCCACGGCAAACTGGCTGACACTGACGGCGGCGGTGCACAAATGCTGCGCAGCTAGCGCCATTCGACGGCCAACACCACGGTTCCTGGTGTGTCCGCTGTGCCGTGCGTGTGATCATGCTTGTACAGCCCTTTCGCAGTGTCCGGAGCAAGTATGGTGGGTCTGACACACCGGTGTCAATGTGTTCTTTTTTACATTTCCAGGAGTGTACTTTCAGTACTATCTAGTTTTTTGATGCATATAAATACTGCAAACGTAATGAACAATAACAAACATTTTTGACAGAATAATAGCTAAGCTTTTCTAAGAATTTTAACTGAAAAGAGATAATAAAATCGTAACAAACATTTTATAAAGTGCACTATGATGTAAGTCAAAAGCAACAGGCAACATAAAAATAGTAGAAAATCTAAAATCCTATAGAAAAACGAATTACTCAGATTGACGATTGAAGGAAGAACCTACTGATTGTAGGAAGCATATGGCTTAACCAAGAAATAGGATTGGCAATGTTCTTAAAGGAAACACACTGTGAGAAAAATTAGTTCAAAATGGTTCAAATGGCTCTGAGCACTATGGGACTTAACCTCTGAGTTCATCAGTCCCCTAGAACTTAACCTAACTAACAACCTAAGGACATCATACACGCCCATAACCGAGGCAGGATTCGAACCTGTGACCGTAGCGGTCACGCGGTTCCACACTGTAGCGCCTAGAACCGCACATCCACCCCGGCAGGCAGAAAAATTAGTAACACAGTTCGCAGTGTTATTCAATGTATGTGACATTTATGTTTTCTTATGGAATATAAAATACTATTAGATGCTAAAAATCAACTACACCTCTAGAAATCCAAAACTAATGTGCTGTACCATAGTGACTGGGCCAGAATATTTGTATGCTTGGTATTAATTTTACACGGGATAATTTAGACGTCAGAAAAATAATAGGTGCAGTGTAGGTAAAATAAGGAAGTTGAATGAGATGTACTGAAGAAATTTACTGAAGTAGACAAACACATCGAAGGTAGTAGCTAAGAGATAGCAAAGGTTGACCTTTTTCTAACGTGTTTACGGAACGACTAGTGACCAATTTAAAAATACCTTTTATTATTTTCTGGGAAAATATATCAAATTACCTTGTTTCTATCAATGATACGAACAGGGAACGATATTGAAAATTGGGAAGGAATATAGTAAACTCTTTTAGAACGGACTACAGAAGTTAGTGGGGGCATTGTGCAACGTTAAAAGCACGTGTTTGACCACTGGTCTCCATGGAAAACATTTCTCTTTGATTTAGGAATGGCTGTATCAGGTACTAAGCGTCTCATACACTGTCCATTGTGTTAGAAACACACAAGAAAAGTTATCAAAAGTTGTATTAACGGGCGGGGTAAACGACAATAAAAAGCGAAGGTGAAGAAATATTGAAAATACGAGAAACGACAAACAAGTCGCAGGAAAGACGTTTTAATATGATGCTTGTCGGATAAAACTGCGATTCATTTACAGAACTGATTACTTACAATTTTTACATGCGACTTTTACTTGAATACTCTTAAAATGTGTGGTATGTATATCTGACTGTGATTACGGAAGATTTAAAAAGGAGAGTACTAATAGTTACATGCCTGTTCATCTTGTGAAAATGTTGCAGATATGGCTAAACAACTTGAAATGCCAGTGGTTCGAGAGAAGCCGAGACGATTTTCTCGGAAACAATTTAAAAAATTTAAACAACTGTTTTTCATGGTGGAATTTACGAATATTCTTCAATCGGCTACTTAGTAGAGCCTTAGTAAAAGGTAAAATAGATTAATAACTATCCACTCAACATAGTATAAGAATAAATCTCCTGATGGTAATACGGGAATGTGGATTACAAAATGCATCCTTTGGTATCTGTTTTATAGTGCCTGAAAATATGTGGAAATTACGTAATGAAACTAACGAAACGGAACCGCTGTGTAGAATATCTGTCGCTGCATAATATATAAACACTTGTTTGCAAATAATTTATTTGAAATGTCGGACTTGTTTGAACGTACAAACGGACGCGTCAGTCCAACAAAATCAAAATAAAGCTATTAAAGAGCGTAATTAACTCGAATAACAACACTGCTGATATGAACTTCATTCATCTCTGTATTAACCCTGTTAGTGTTCGAGATAATTACACTATTAATTGCGTCATTCAGGAAATATTGAACTAAAGTATTCATTTGTACATTTTTAATGTGTTCCTCGTCTCAAATAAATTAATGACTGTAGGAAAAATATAACTATGCCACTACTGTAGCTGATGAGATTTTTCTTTATTTCTGCGACTTTTGTAGTTTTGGATCCACAGCATTGTCGTATGCAGGACCCCAGTGTTTATCATGAAACATATTTGAAGAGCTGCCAAAATCTGCTAAGCAGGAAGTAGTAACTGTTAGATAACCTCAATCGTGAGACCAATAATACACGTGCGCTTCACAAACTGGTGCTTACCCACGTTGTTTACTGTCCTGTGGGATCATAATTACGTTGTTCAAACAGTTTCTATCAGTTGGGAAACACATAACGTGAAAATAGGTGCTAACAGTCAAGTACCCCTTGTATAACATCGCCCTACCTCTCCAGGTAGTATACAAATTAAAGAATTACGGTATTGCTAATGGTTAGATATTTATTTTGAATAAGGCATCGAATCTGAATTAAAAGTATTATCCTGAAGAAGTCTGGGGCTGTCATAACTTGATCGTTATTGTGCGATTTAATTCGCGCATTAACCAACGGCAGAAATAAAATAAAAAATATTTGTTAGTAATCTGCACTTAATTAGCAAGCCCAAAAAAAATTGACTTTTCTGTTCGCGTTCATTTAATTAATCCATTCGATAAACTTTACTCTCCTTATCATCTACCTTCAGTTCATTAATGACACATCGGTTAGTTAAGGATACAGAGAGGTTCCTGTCAGGTAGTTGTTACTCAGGTTTACACTTCTTAACACACATAAGTTGCTAAAGTATCTGTTATTGGAGGATTCGGAACTACCACTGCAAGCCTTTTTCAATGTTAGACGTATAATAAACTGGTCGGGTCTTACTTCATAGCGTTGCGGTCGTAGGCGAGACCCAGTGTACCACGACAACGTAAGACCACAAGTTTTTCACTGAAATTAACTTTGGGCCCCCAGCTCTCTTCTTAATCACTGCTTGACCATGATGCTTTGCCTTGCGTCCAATCACTTCTTCACATTAGGCCTGGCCACACCGTACGTGGGATCTTGCAGTGAAACAAGTCTTGCGTCCTCTCGGAGCAAAATTCCTCCTTTGCGTCCGACCCGCTCACTCCCTGCTAACCGACACTCTTTACCATCCGGCAGGCACTGCCCGGCTGCGCCGCGCTTCTGTGCCCAGCGACAGTACGACAATAACAATAACCTCTATGGCTTACATTAAGATATTCCCTGACTTGGCCAGTGCTTCTACTACAATTTTTTACATTCTCTTCATTGTTTTTTTTTTTTTTTGCACACAGGAAATTATTAAACCATACATACATCACAATAATATACACATCATACTTATACATTTCATTTAAGTATACATAGTTAATGAAACAGGAAAAAAATTATACGTAAGCACTTTGTTGTTGTGTAACAGGGTGTCTCTCATAAGGGTCGTCAAACGGATTTTCTCTGGTGTTTTGGCAGATATCTGCAATTTCATTTTTGCAGTGTGGGGCTGGAGTTAGTCCAGGCAGATGTAGCTCGTTAAGTCTTTCACGCGACACCCAGTAGTGAAGAGAAGCGTCGGTTTACGTTCCGTTACGAACAAAATTATATTTACAGTGGAATTTTACGTGCCCATTCGATTGAGCGGTCTCAAATTTGTCTAATTTACACTCGTTTTATGAATATGGCCCAACAGGGACTGTAAAACACGAAGAATAACTGGTATTCCAGCAATCACAGCACAGATGGATAACAGTAGATATTAAGAAGTCCTCCCAAGCACTTAAACAACTCAGTTCCATGAAAAAGATTCGCAATGATTCAGAATTCTTAAATTTCTATGAAAGATACAAAAAGATCTATAGGAAGGTGCTGATTGCAGCAAAAAAGTCATTTAATGACAAAATAATATATAATGCGTAGAATGAAAACAAAGCAGTCCACGTGGTATAAAAAAAGAAACGGGGAGAGGCAAATTAACGCAGAATAACATACTGCTAAGAGAGGGGGATAAGGTAATAAATGATCCACAGTACTTAGCAAACTATGTAAACGAGCATTTTTCAAGTATTTCACAGAAGTTACAGCAAAAATTCCCGAAAACAGATATAACACCGATAAAAAATGTTGCACTAAATACAATGATGTTAGTTCCAACCACAGAGAATGAAGTCAATAAAACTGTTCAAAAACTAAAAAATAAAAAGTCAGTAGGCTTATTTGAAATACCAATGTGTGTACTGAAACAATGCATAGGGATTATACAAGGCCCCTTAATAAATATAATGAATCAATCTTTCACATCAGGGGCATTTCCAGAGCAGTTGAAACGGGCAAAAGTTGTACCTTTGCTTAAGAAAACTAATGCAGAAGACATAGAAAATTACCGACCCATTTACCTGCTGTCACTATTCTCAAACATAATAGAAGCAATTATGAAAGACAGATTAATAAATCACCTGAATAAATACAATTTTGTAAGTGAATCACAGTTTGGTTTCCGAAGTGGCAAAAATATGGAATCAGCCATAGTAGAATTCGCAAAAGTTGTTCTTGATGCTCTTGATAAAGATGAATGTGCCACAGGCATATTTTTGGATCATTCTAAGGCCTTTGATACAGTCTATCACAAGATTCTGTTACATAAATTAGAAGCATTAGGAGTAAGACGGGTAGAAAATGGTTCAAATGTCTCTGAGCACTATGGGACTCAACTGCCGTGGTCTTCAGTCCCCTAGAACTTAGATCTACTTAAACCTAACTAACCTAAGGACGTCACACACATCCATGCCCTAGGCAGGATTCGAACCTGCGACCGTAGCAGTCGCACGGTTCCAGACTGCGCGCCTAGAACCGAGATACCACCGCGGCCGGCCTAAGAGGGGTAGATAATGACTGGTTTCAATCATACCTAACAGGTAGGGTGCAAAGAGTAGAGATAACACATACTTCAAATAGATCTAAACATTTAGTAAAACATTTATCAGAATGAAAATACATTAATGTAGGGGTTACGCAAGGTAGCATATTAGAAACAATACTGTTCCTGATACATAAATGACTTTCGCGGTAGTGTTACTCACGGTGAAAAAATTCTCTTCCCTCATGACAGCAATATTTTAGTCACTGAGAAAACAAGAGAACTCCTTGCCGAGATAGCAAATGAAACTCTCATGGAAGTTTACGATTGGTCAAAAAGCAATAAAGTTACTTTGAAAATAAAGAAAACTAATAACATGAATTTCAATTTGAAGAGGAAAAATGGCAATGTTAATTAAATGTAGATGGCACCTCTATGTACTGTGTAACAAATGCAAAATTTCTAGGAATGAATATTGATTCTCAGTTGAAGTGCTGTGAACACACAAAGGTACTTGCAAAGGTACTTGTCATCAGCATGTTATGCCCTTAGAATCCTACAGCCAGTGTGTAACATGCAGTGTCTTTTTGTTACATATTATTCATATGTACACTCAATTCTTAGCTATGGCATTGTTTTTTGGGGAACAAACGCACAAAATATGAACACAATTTTGAAACTCCAAAAAAGAGCCATAAGAATAATAACCAGAAATACTAGTCGAGCTCATTATAAAGATCTGTTCAAAACACTGGGGATTTTAACTGCTCCATGTGAATACATTTACCAGCCAGTTGTACAAAAATAACGTTGGTAATTACTGCAGAAACAACTCTGTTCATGACCATGCAACAAGAGATAGACTCAACTTACATTTACCAAGAAAAATAAACATAAAACTGAAAACAGGATTTTCTACCTAGGAATAAAACTGTACAAAAATTACCAAAAGAGATTCAATCCATTTTATATATTGAAGGATTACTTAGATAAAACAGAGTAGTGGTTTGATAAAAAAGTTATACTAATAAATAATAATAATAATGATTATAAAATATCCAACATTCCACATAACTTCACTTTATGTTCTTTTTTCCTTCTTTTTTCCTTTCTAGAAGTACTTACCCCCACGCTATGCACAGCACAGTACTAACACCTCTTCCTCTTTCTGAACTCAGCATCTCACTCATTATGGCGGGATGCTGACTCAGTGTTTCAGGATAGCAAATGGGATGTAGCGGTACAGAAAATGGCCCAGAGATCATCAATGTATGTGTGTGTGTGTGTGTGTGTGTGTGTGAAGTCTTATGAAACAATTTGTGTATAGTGTGTGCACTGACGGATATTGAGATACGAGTGAACAGTGTGCCATTACATTATTTAATAAGTTAATTGTAAAAAACGTATTGTATGCCAGGAGTAAATTTAATGATTGTCTCTAACTAGAGGTTTGTAAATATATGTGTATACGAAATTAGCTTAATTTAAATTGATCTAAACATGAAAATATTTTTTGTAAATACTTTGACATGTCCTACATCCTTGTAAAAACAGATCTACGGATGAATAAAGCTACTACTACTACAGCACTGTTGCATGGCGGTACGAGTCAGCGCAGGCCTGGCTGATGCTATCGCTTCTGTAGTATATGTTCTTGTTCGTGTTTTACTGTGCCTGTTAATACATACCGATAAAACAGATATCGCATTAGACTAATATTGGACCACTCAAACAATTGGACACCTAAGAATCTACTTTAAGAATAATTTTTCTCATAATTGGAAACAACAAGCGCTGTCTATCGAGACTGGACGCCTCATGAAGGACGTCATATGCAGTATTTTCTTGGGCTAACACCATATACAGACTACAAAAACTAAATTGGAAATATATGCAGAAACATCAGAGGAAATGCGCCCAATGACGAAATGGAGAAACACCCTATACATACTGGCTGGCATTCTTCTCAGTCGTGTCAAATGACAAAATCATTTTACTGAATATAAACGCTCAGTGGATTATATTTCGTAAGTAGACCAACTCAGATATCTATGAACTCGTGAGAATATACAAGCTGAAACGAAATATCAACAGAACTGTAAGAGCGCAGGAACTGCCCATAGGAGTCACTGTGAGAGGCCGAACTGGGCGATAAGAGAGTCTTCCAGCGAGATCCACGTGTCTGTCAATCGGTCCACTACTGTAGCTGCTCCGGATACTTGCGGCAGTGAGATCAATCCCCCACCCGTGGTCGAGTGGTAGGTGATTCCAGAGTTTGCATGGCAGCGAAATACTTTCCGAGCGGCCGACGACAAGGCCTTCTCAGTTCGTCTGACGGACAGGTTTCGGGCGCTGTTTGTGGCTGACGAAGTCTGTCAGCGATATGAAGGCGCTCACGCTGTCACAAAGGAATGCTCTCGGCCTGCAAGGTCTGGGCATCACAGAGGGCCGGATTACTTGTAGTTGTGAGCTCAAACGTTTCCCATTAGGGATGTGGCTGTGAAGGTGGAGAACGAACCCAATGTGCACTCTGCGTCCGTACCGGGAGGACTAATTTTGGATGTGGAGAGGATGTTTCCGGATGTCGTGAAGAGCAGGGAATGCAGCCAACTACAGGCGGCGCTTATATTGGTACTAACGGTATGTGCATCTCTGGATCAGAAGAATTCTTTCTGGTTTCAGGCGGGCAGCTGGAATAGTAAAGACTGCCATTCTTGCTTGCGAGATGAAGGCAGAGTTCACCATCTGTAGTATCGTCGACAGAACTGACTGGTTTTCTTTGGTAAAGAAACTAGTGGACGGTCTGAGCCAGTGGCTTAGTCGGTTCTGCGACCACGTAGGTTGCAGATTCCTCAACTTGCGCCAGAAGATGGTGGGTTTACGAGTTCTGCTATAAAAGGTCAGGAATCCACTACACGCAAGAAGCAGCTACACGGGTAGCGTGGGCTGTCTGGAGGGAATTGAGCGCCTGTTTATGTTAGAGGGTCTCGGGGACGTGCAGGAAGAGCTTCAGTTTGAAAGCGTGCAGGACGAACAGGAAGAGGGTACACATAGGAACAACGAATATTGTAATTGTGAACTGTCGTAGTTGTGTTGAAAAGGAATCAGAGCTCCAAGCGCAACTAGAAAGCACTGAATCTCAAATAGTTCTACGTACGGAAAGTTGGCTAAAGTCGGAAATAAGTTCAGCCGAAATTTTTACAAAGGACCTTACCGTCTTCAGAAAGGATAGAGTAAATACAGTTGGTGGTGGAGTGTTTATTCTTATCGGAAGTAGTTTATCTCGTAGTGAAATTGAAACATATGGTTTCTGTGAGTCATTATGCGTGGAGGTTATACTTGTCAACCGGAATATATTCATAATTGGTTCCTTTACCGATCCCAAATTAAATGAATACAGTTGTTGAACAGTTGAAAGGAAACTTGAGGTCATTCAGCCCACTCACGCAGCTGAAGTTGGTAGTGACTTCAATATACCATCGATATGTTGGCAAAAATACACGTTCACAGTCAGTGGTAGGCATAAAACGTCGTCCGAAATCGTACTGAATGCTTTCTCAGAAAAAAAGTTATTTTGAACAATTAGTTCACGAGGCCTTTTGAAGGGTAATTGGTTGCGAAAACATACTTGACCTCTTAGCAACAAATAGTTCTGACCAAACAGGGAGCATCACGATGGATACGAAGATAAGTGACCACAAATTTATTGTAGCTACACTGAATGCCATTACATCCCCAGCCACCAAAAATAAATAGACAAATTTGCTGTAGCTAGACTGAATACCTTTACAACCAAACTCAGGAAAAATAAATGCAAAATACATCTATTTAGAATGGGAGATAAAAATTCGCTTGACACCTTAAGAGACAGTATCCACTCCTTGAAATACGCCTGTGTAAGCGTAGACAAAATGTGGTTTATATTCAAAGAAACCGTATCGATGGCCATTGCCTCGAAACATGGCAGAAAATGCAGAGAGATATTCGTATATTGGTCAGACGACGCGATGCCGTGAACACCAGAGGCACACTCGACTGATGTATCCGAGCAAGTCGGCGGTCGCTGAACATTGTTTGTCGGAAAATTACGCTATGAAGTATGAACGCACGAGGATTCTGGTACAGACGTCGAGATACTGGAACAGCGTTGTTAGAGAGGCCATCGAAATTCGCACCAATGACGACCTCATAAACCGTGACTGTGGCTATAATCTTAGTAAGGCTTGGGAAACAGCGATTGGGTTAATCAAGAGTAAATCGATCAAACGTATAGTTGAGACGACCACGGCGGATAGAGCCATCACACCGGCGTCATCTCAGACGCCGTCGCAATCTGTTCCACGGCATGACCGTGGCGCGGGGTGCGGACGGCGGAGGGAGTGCGCCGCGGGCGGAGGGTATTTAAATCAGCCGCCGCCATGACCGAACCCAGTTCCCTCTGAGCTTCCATAGCGTACGGATCTCCGTGCCGGCACGTTCATCGGAGCTCAGTCCGTCAGTTCACCTGATGATGGCGACAAGTATGATCGCCGAAATATTGTGTCCGTTGGACACTGTAGGCCGGCATTACACCCGGGGATATATTGATTATCAAATACGCTGGGAGCAACTCAAGAATCACAACCTTGATGATGTTATTGATGACAGCGCCACTAACGCAATTATTAAACACCGTTTTCTGAAATTCCTTGACGAAAGAAGACAAAGATAATATTCCAGAATTCGAATGAAGAATAACCGCCAAAATGAGTAACGTAGAAATAGATGTCCTCTGTGTCGCGAAGTAGCATAACTCATGTGATAAAGGCAAGACCTCCAGTCCAGATTGTATATTAATCAGGTTTCTTTCGTAATATGCTGATACAGCAGCGTCAGACTTAGCAGTCATATACGACCGCTCGCTCGTGGTAAGTTGCAAAAGTCACATCAATCCCCAAGAAAGGAAATTGGGTAATCCGCTGACTTACAGACCCATCTCATTAACGTCGATTCGCAGTAGCATTGTGGAATATACCTATGCCCAAACATTAGGAATAATCTCGTAGAAAACGATTTTTTGGCAAATAGCCAACACGGATCCAGAAAATGTCTTTCTTGTGAAACACAAGTGTTCTTTATTCTCGCAAAGTAATGAGTGCTGCCGACAAGGGACGTATTTTTAGACACCCAGAAGGATTTTGACACCATTTCTCACTAGCGACTTCTAATTAAACAGCGTGACTGAAGTATCTCAGTTGTGTGACTTGATTCGTGGTTTCCTGACAGAAAGGTCACAGTTCGTAATAACTGCCGGGAAGTCATAGAGTAAAACAGAGGTAATATCTGACGTTTCCCAAGGAAGTGTTATAGGCTCTCTGTTGTCCCTGATCTACATAAATTATTAAGGAGACAATCCGAGTATTGCTCTTAGACTGTTTACAGATGATGCTACCATTTACAGACGGATAATGTCGTCAGATGATCAAAACTAATTTCAAAATTATTTAGACAAGATATTCGTATGGTGCAAAAAGTGGCAACTGATGCTAAATAATGATAAAGTCGTCATCAGGAGCACTAAAAAGAATCCCCTAAATTTCAGTAAGTCACACAAACCGAAAGGCTACAGACTCAACTAAACACTCAGGGGCTACAATTACAAATAATTTAAATTGGAACAATCACATAGATATTGTTGTGGGGAAGATAAAACAAAGATTGTAATTTATTTGCAAAACAGAAAATGTAGCAGGTTTGCTAAAGAGACTGCTTATACAATCCTTGTTCGCCCTCTTCCGGAGTATTGTTGTGCGGTATGGGGTTCGCATCAGATAGGACTGTGGAGATCGTTGGAAAAGTTCAAAGAAGGGCGGCTCGTTCTGTACTATCGCGAAATATGGGAGGGAGTGCCACGGATATGATTCACGAATTGGGGTGTCAGTCATTAAAAGAAAGATGTTTTTCGCTGCGGCTGGACATCCTCATGAAATCAGAATCATCAACTTTCTCCTCAGCTTGTTAAATTAGTTTGTTGGCGCCCACCTTCAAGTGGAGAAAAGATCATCATAACAAAATAGAAAAAAATCAGAGCTTGCGAGGGAAGTTTTATGTGTTCGTTTTTCCAGCTCGTTGTTACATAGTGGAACGCTAGAGAAGTAGCGGTTCGATGAACCCTTTGCCAAGCACTTAATTGTGGATTGCAAAGTGAAATATAGATGCAGATGCAGATGTAGAATAAAAAATACAAATGGTATGAGGTAGAATGATGGTATTATAAAATGTCAAGACAGGAACACTGTAGAACTCTGAAACTATGTTAATTTTTTTCAGGGAAACAATGAAAAAACAATATAAATTGGAGAGAGAAAGTTTTAGGAAAAAGTTTAGAATCTAAATGCGAATGTGCAATTTAGATCAAATTACAAGAAACCAACTGAACCACAGGAAGATGTCACAGACACTATAGAGGAAGGGACATACGCAGAATGGATAACAACGTACTCTCAAAAACAATTCTGTGGCTTGCCTTGTCAATGACAAATCGCTGGAATACAGCTGGAAGAAGTTAGGGAAAAATTAGAGGAAATGATTATCAGTGAAAGATCGTGAAAGGCAGGAATGAATTCAAAACCACAATTCAACAAATCATTAAAGCAAAAGACATCTGTTTGTTAACATTCAGCCTTATGTTTTTCGTGCTTAGGAAAATAAATATTTATGTCATGACCCAGTTATAGGTATAGTGTAATTCAGAACCACATTTTACAAACGCCACCTAGTCGGTCGCCAAAAACAAACAAGTGCTTGAGGCAGGGGCAAACGGCAGTGGCGCAGTTTGCACGGAAAATGGGGGGAAGTCGTTTGGGCGGCCCATCCAACGCTCGCAATCTCGCACCGCTGATGAATCTGCTGGCAAGTGAGCGTTTCGCTGATGGCTTTTCGATTGACGCGACCTGAATTTCCCTTTTTTTCCGCCGGTACTCCATCAAACGGTAGAAGAGCAGTATATTCGAATCAGATTTTACGGGACTTAGTGTCTCAGAAATATGACTGTAATACCTCTTCTCTTTCTTCCTGTTATCCAATCGGAAGGTGACTTACTACAGTCCTTCTTTATACATCTTCTACCCATTTCTGTATATTCTGGGCATTCTGTTCCACTTATAATTCACGACTTTTAATTCTTCGTTGCCTGAACAATTCGTTTTTAAATTAAAGTTTTGCCTCGGGCTCCATAGTTTGCAAATGTTTGTTCTGCGCACATGCCTACTTGGCGGCTAGAACTGCACTTTGCTTTAACTAGCAAAATTTTTTGTTTGTTATACTGCATCCAATTTAAAATATCAGCAAGCGTGGTGCATATCTAGCATACATGCATGTCTGCCGATTTGTACTAGTTATATTCATTCTATTCATTTATGCCTTCGAATACCTCCATCACTAACAATTTTATTCTGCAAATGACTATATATATTGATTCTTCTTCTTTTAAAACTGGTGTTGAACTCTGAACCAAGTATGTTTCTGCTTTGTTTCGTCAAAAAATTTGAACATCCGATTTGTTAATGTGTAATCACACATTTTATGCAAATTACCACACAATTTCATTCTCGTTGATTTCCTTGTTCCGTTATACTTTTTACTGTGTGATGTATTTCATTTCCCAACTACCTGAAATCTGTTGACACTGTTTTTCTCGTAATTCTTCTTCCCATTACTCCTCCCATTGTATTTTCAGTAATGAGATTATTTTTCTCTCTATATTGTCTGCTTATAAACGTTTTCACACCATTAATAAGCGACTCGATAACAAATTCAGTTCTGTAAGACAATCTGCAATTTCTAAGTAATTTTAGAATGAGATACTTCAGGTGAAATGCTTGAGTTTAAACATGAACAGATTCAACTTTCATCCTACAGCTGTCATCATAGCAACGTTTTTGCGTTGTGGGCCTGTGATAGAGTATTAGAAATTACGTAATCATAGGAAGTAGCGCAACACGGGAGTGTGATGCAGAAAGCTGTTCACAGTATTACAAATCTTGTAGAAGATCGTCGTTACCCCACGACGGGCACCGTTTATTATGTAGCATTACAGTGTAATAAAAACATCACAATGAAAAGCTAATTATCGGCAAGTGTCTTTCAGTTTAGTGTTCCATTTTCCCTAAAATATTACATATGAAACGAGTTACGGAGCGGCAGGAACAAAAGTAAACGTACAAAGCCACGTAATTTCTGATCATAAAAGAATGGTAGAACATACCAAGTGACATGCAAATAATGGGGTGTCAAACCTGTTCGAGTTTAGGCATCTTGGATAATCCTACCCTAAAACGACTTAGTTATCACCAATGACATTTCGACACCGAGATTTAACGAAATTATTTTGTTCATGCTGGTTCCCACAGCTGCTGTATATTGTGCAAATGACGAAGTCAGTGTACAAGCACACCTACATTCACATCTACATATACGTATATACTCCGAAAGCCGCCACACAGTGCATGGCGGATGGTATCTTGTTCTTCTTTCCCGTTCGGCTGGCAAGAAGACCGTGGGAAAAATGTAATATATATACATGCCTCGGTAAGAGCCCTAATTCCTCTTGCCTTGTCTTCGCAGTTCTTAAGCGAAAGACACGTTGGTGGCAGTAGAATCGTTCTGCAGTCAGCTTCAAATGCGGGGTTTTCTAAACCTCCCCATCAGTGTTTCGCGAAAAGAACGTCGTCTTCCGTCCAGGGATTATCATTTGATTCCACGAAGCATCACTGTAATATTCGCGTGTTGATCGAACCTACCGGCAACAAATCTAGCAGCCTCTTGTGAAATGCTTCGATGTCTTCCTTTAATTCAGCCTGTCACGGATCCCAAGCGATCTAGCAGGACGCAAGAATGGGAATTCTATACGCAGTCTCCTTTACAGACGAACTACTTTCCTAAAATTAGCAGAAGAGATGAACTAATTTATATATATGAGCAAGCCGCCGCAATTTTTTTCAATCATTTTGTATCTTCCTACAGTCACTCAATGACGAACCCTTCCCGGACACCACAACATCAACCAACAGCAACAGTTTTCTATTCACCCTGTCTGTCTGATCATTATGTATTTGAGGTATAAGAGCGGTCCTATCGCACTTCCCTCGGAAATTCCTGACGATATCGTAAGATATTAGTTTATTCCGATTAATTTCGGCGTTAGAGCCATCTCAAATGGAACGTGCAAAAACAGTATTGATGACATAAATACAAGCAACTATCAAACTGATTCATCAGTATGTCTGTGTCTCTGGAATACGTTGATTACATTTTCAACCTCATGGGAGGTTATTTTCAATACTAAGAAGTCATTCGTACAGGCGGTGTGCTTACGTGCTGGCAGCTGGGTTTGTGTAGCGGTAATGCAACTCGGAGATAGCTACACAACATGCCCCGAAAATGTTCACATGCAGCTTATCGCTATATTTCTGACTTTGAGAAAGGTCGAATCATTGGCACGAGGGAGATGACGGGGCGATACCTACAGATCTCACAAGTCGTTTATTGTAGTCCAAATACTCCAGAAAGAGTGTTGACGAGATGAAGCCAGGACAACAGTCAGGCAAGAACAGAAACTTTGAATCCTTCAATAGAAACTCACCACAAGAAGACTGTAGGACTGCCAGTCTGCATTAGACTGCATTTGACAAATACACAGATGGCTATAACCGGAATCCGGACAAAGGTAACAGGCAAAGTGTCACCAAGAACCGTCGGTAGCAGTTTACTGGAAGCAGAGTTGAGATCTCCAGTTGCCATTTGTCGATTACCGCTGACACCACATCAGAAACAACGGAGACTGGCATTGTGTATAGTCACAGTGCACTAGGGTACTGAGATCCAGTCTTTGATGTTCGTCGATGAGTCCCTTTTCTGTTTGTGACGGTCAAATCGATCTGTGAGAGATCACAGGAAGCACCAATTCTCAAGACCCATACCTCTCGAATTCCTGGATCATGTTGCGACTTATAAAACACGTGTAAGACCGATTCTTGGGTATAGTTGATCAGTCTGGAACATTAACCGGATTGTTTAATAGAAGAGATAGAGAAAATCCAAGGAGAGAGGCATGTTTCCCCAGGGGGACATTTAGTAAGAGCTGGAGCTATACGGAGATGCTCTAACGAACTCCAGTGAGAACACTAAAATATAGGCGCTGTGTTAAAAATCCGAAAGAATACTGTTATGCAACGATCGGGCACGTATTACATCCTTCAACGTATGTCTTGCGAAATGGCTACAGCCAGAAGAACGACATTAGAGCTCGTACAGAGTTTTTTTCACAGTCGTTCTTCCCGTACGCCATTCGCGGATGAAATAAGGAGAGGGGGAGGGGGGAGAGGGGAGACAGTGATAACAGAAGTACTTCCCGCCACACACTTTAAGGTGGTTTGCGGAGTGTAGATGCAGATATGAAAACAGCACTGATTCGGCAATACTTGAAGAGAAGATGCACGAGCCCACTCAGAGCGTAAATGGTTGCGAAAGCATACTTGACCTTTTAGCAACAAATAACCCCAGACACATAGTGAGTATTAAGACGAATACAGGGATTAGCGAACACAAGACAATTGCTGATAGGCTGAATACTGTAACACCTACAACCATAAAAAAGAAACGCAAAGTATATCTATTTAAAAAAAGCTGATAAAAATGCTCTTAACACATTTTTAAGAGACAGTCTTTACTCCTTCCGATCTGATCATGTAAGTGTAGAAAAGTTGTGGAATATTTTCAGAGAGATAGTATCGACAGCAATTGAGAGATATATACCACATAAATTAATAAGTGTTGGTACTGATCCCCCATGGTACACAAAATAGGTCAGATCGTCGTTGCAGAAGCAACGAAAAAAGCATGCCTAATTTAAAAGAACGCAAAATCCCCAAGATTGGAAAAATTTTGCAGAAGTTCAAAATATACCGCGTACTTCAATGTGAGATGCTTTTAATAATTTTCACGACGAAATTTTGTCTCTAAAATTGTCGGGAAACCAAAAGAGATTCTGGTCATACATAAAGCACACCAGTGGCAGGGCGCAATCAGTATCTTCACTGAACGATAACAACGGTGAAGTCGCTGATGACAGTTCCACTAAAGCAGAGTTATTAAACACGGTTTTCTGAAACTTCTTCACCAAAGGAGGAGAAGTAAATATTCCCGAATTTTAATCGAGAACAACTGGCAAGATGAGAAACAAAGAAGTAGTTATCCTCGGTGTAACAAAGCAGCTTAAATCACTTAATAAAGGCAAGGCCTCCGGTCCAGATTGTGAACCAGTCAGGTTCCTCTCAGAGTGTGCTGATAAAATAGCTCCATATTTAGTAATTATATACAACCACTCGCTCACAGAATGATCGCACCTAAAGAATTGAAAATTGCTCAAGTCACACCAATACCCAAAAAGGGAAGTAGGGGTAATTCGCTGAATTACAGGCCTATATCACTAACGTCGTTATGCAGTAGGGTTTTGGAACATATATTGTATTCGAATATCATGAAGTACCTCGTAGAAAACGATTTATTGACACATAGTCATCACGGATTTAGAAAATATCGTTCTTGTGAAACACAACGAGATCTTTATACTCATGAAGTAATAAGTGCTATAAAGAGGGGATGTCAAATTGATTCCATATTTTTAGCTTTCGAGAAGGATTTCGTCACCGTTCCTCAGATGCGTCTTCTAACCAAACTGCGTGACTACGGAGTATCGCCTCAGTTGTGAGACTGGATTCGTGATTTCCTGTCAGAAAGGTCACAGTTCGTAATAGAAGACGGAAAGTAATCGACTAAAACAGAAGTAATATCCGACGTTCCCCAGGGAAGTATCATAGGCCTTCTATTGTTCTTGATCTACATTAACGACATAGGAGACAATATGAGAGCCACTTAGAATGTTTTCAGAAGATGCAGAGCCATTTGATCCATTTTTGATGCTGTCATTTACCGTCTTGTAAAGTCACCAGATGATCAAAACGACTCGCAAAATGATTTAGATAAAATATCTGTGTGGTGCGAAAGGTGGCAATTGACCCTGAATAAAGAAATAGCTCTGAGCACTATGGGACTGAACTTCTGAGGCCATCAGTCTCCTAGAACTTATAACTACTTAAACCTAAGTAACCTAAGGACACCACACACATCAATGTCGGAGGTAGGATTCGAACCTGCGGCCGTAGCGGTCGCGCGGTTCATGTCTGTAGCTCCTAGAACAGCTCGGCCAACCCGGCCGGCGGATGAAGAAAAGTGTGAAGTTATTCACATGAGTACTAAAAGAAATCAGCTAAATTTCGATTACGTGGTAAGTCAAACAAATCTGAAGGCTGTAATTTCAGCTAAATACTTAGGGATTATAATTACAAATAATCTAAATTGGAAAGATCACATAGATAATATTGTGTGTAGAGCAAACGAAAGACTGCGATTCATTGGCAGATCACTTAGAAGGTGCAACAGGTCTACTTAAGAGCTGCCTACACCACGCTTGTCCGCCCTATTCTGGAGTATTGCTGTGAGGTGTGGGATCCGCTTCATGTGGGACTGACGATGACATCGAAAAAGAACAAAGAAGGGCAACTCGTTTTGTATTATCGCGAAACAGGGGAGATAGTGTAACACACAAGATACGTGGATTGGAGTGGCAATCATTATGACAAAGGCGTTTTTCGATGCAACAGGATCTTCTCATGAAATTTCAATCGCCAGTTTTCTGTTCCGATTGCGAAAACATTCTTGTGGTACCCACCTGCATAGGGAGAAATGATCATCACGATAAAATAAGAGAAATCAGGGCTCGCACAGAAAAAATTAAGTGCTCGTTTTTCCCGCGTGCCGTTCGAGAGTGGAACGGCAGAGAGACAGCTTGAAGGTGATTCGATTCATTGAACCCTCTGCCAGGCACTTTACTGTGAATAGCAGAGTAATCACGTAGATGTAGATGGTCACCAGTATGTTACAAGATTGGTACACCCTGTTGTCATTCCCTTCAGACCAGGGTAACATATGGTAAAATATCAGACCAAAAATATCCAGGTATCCCCTTATATTGCGGTATTGACCACTAGAAACTACGAGAAGCGGTCCCGCCAGTATAAAACCAGGTGGGGAATAACCTGTTGTCAACAGAGAAGTGGGAATAGCAGAATGGGCTGGTCAGAAGGGGGGTTAGTCATGGATGTCACTATGTAACAAATCCATCAGGGATGTTTCACACCTTTTAAAGCTGCCCAAATCGACTGTTGGTGACGCCACCGTGAAGTGAAAACGTAAAGGAACAACCACATCTGAACCAGAATCAGGCGAACCTCATTACTGACGTATCGCAACTGCCGACCGTTCAGGAGGATGGTTGTAAAAATCCGAAAGAAATGGATCATTCGCGTGTTCCAAAGTGCTACCATCAGTCCACACAGCAGAATAACTATATTTAACAAGTTAAAATTATTGGGGTACAATAAGTGGCATCTGTGAAGCAGAAGTTTATGGACACTAAAGTTCCTGAAACAGATTTTCCTGCTCGAATTCCAGGCCTGAAACGAATGGAACATCTTTGGGATGTCCAACATCACTATTTTTTCTTATTTGTCTCTCAGGAAGAATGTCGTTCCTCACAGACATGCAGACACCTCATTGTACGTGCCACTACCATAGCTCATGCCTTCTTAATGACGAAGGATGGACACCCACATTAATGTCCTGCTCAAAAAGGATCCAACAGGGGCAAAAACAGTGTACTCGCAAAATTTTGCGCAGTGTCAAGAGAGCGTGGCCTGATCAACAAAGTAAAAATCCAGACCGGTGGGGTGCGAGCGTTGGGATGGGGGCGAAGGTCCCTTTTCTACGTTTTTCTAGAATAACTCGAAAGCTGTAGTTCTTGGCGAAAACGTTTCCCTGTACAAAATTAAAGTATTTTAAATTTACTACAAAATAGATATTATTCATTTTTTTCTCTAGGACTATTCCCGCGTTTCAGGTGATAAAAAAATCAGAGACTACTAAATATATTGTTCTAACGATATAATATATTTATGTATAAACGAAGAGGATTAAAAATGAATATTAAATGTATGTACCACAGTTAAGGGCAGTGCAGCCGTATTAAAGGATAAATTGTATTCTACGGCTGTAACAGCGTGGACGGGAGACTGCTGTAGCATAGAAGTGCTGAAGAAGGTAGGTCGCCGGACAGTGTTCATACACTTCACTCCTTCATTGGTCTGCAAACTTCTCCCCATTCTATACACCCTACTACGTCACGAAAATAAACAATAGTGCGTTTCTCATGGGTGCCCTATGAAACAATGCACAGATACGCCCTTGGGACGTTTGTTTTCCACAAACTGCGGTAACACCACATGGAATGCAGATGTGAGTTACTAATAACACTAACGCAAGAAACGTGTTTGGGCATAATCTATTGAATCTCTCCATACTATTCTACATTCCTAGAGTGGAAATCGAATTTTAGCCATTCCGCACGACAGTTAGTGTTCTTCCACGAAAGGCAAATTCCCCCACCATAAGTGCTGCTCGATTCTCTACGTACAGACAGACTATACTTCCCGAGCATTTCCTTTCTGGTTCTCTTAGGGAAGTAAACAAAATAACTTCACTGACAACGTTTTTATATAGTGGAGTTATTTTGAGTTCTGCCGTCTATCGTATACAGCGTATTATAAAACTTTGAAACTGTTCTCTAGCCACTTGGTGGTGGGTTAATGAATGACCAAGAAGTTACCACACTCCTCTCACCATTAACTGTGTTGCTGGTAATCTGCATAACTCTTTTCCATTGAGATATTTCTGGCAGTTGTAGACTGGACTGTTCTGAGTAGAGCCACTTACCATGCATCATCAGAGGATCTTTCAAGGTGGGTGTGAATATGTCTGATGAAATACGATTGATTTTGTTTAAAGCTAGAACAGTAACTTGCTGAAATGCACTACTTGACTCAAGTTAGAATATCTGGTGTTTTATATCACCTTGGTGAACTATGTTGTAGAGGGCAAACTGAAGCCTCTGGGCCTCTACAGATTTTGAGATAGTTGAGGCTTTGGTGATCCATTTGATACCCCTCATTCTGTGAAAAGTATTCTGGACAGTGACAGTGGAGAAAATGAAATAGACGTTGTCGAATACGTATTGACAGCATGTTACACTTGGGAAAGGATCTTCAGTGTGGCTGTTATTTGACAGTTCCAGCTGTTGAGCGGTTTTATTTAACAGCTCACTTAACAAACGCAAATAACTTCTTATTAAACTACTAATAACTCCACTTTATAAATCCGAGATCAGGGAAGTTATTTTGTTTACTCACAGAAGACCATTGGATACGAAATTATGAGGAAGTATAATCGGTCTATAAACTGAAAGAGCGAGCTGCACTCCAGATAGGGGAAGTTATCTTTGCCAGAAGAGCACTACAGCTGCCGTCCAGGAAGAGTAAGGATGAGTTGGCACTACAGCACTGTGGAATAGTGTGTAGAGATTTACGTACATTCTGTCCCACATGCATTACTTGTGTTAGTGTTATTTGTAACTCATACCTGCATTCCACGTAGTGTTAACGCATTTTGTGGGAAATAGACACTCCCCACGCATGTCAGCCCTCAGCGTCGCCAGTGATTCATACGGTGTGCTTTGAAGATTCCGTGTAACCTTGTGAAACCCCCTGTAATGGTTTCTCGTGACGTACAGGTACAAATAGAGGCTAATAACTAGTTTGCAGGACTATCAAACAAGGAAGTGCATGAACGCACTCGGGTGACCTACCTTCCTTTGCTTCTATACTCCAGTGTGAGTTGACGAGTACTGCGCTCTCATTTAAATATATGGCCGAAAGATCAGCCTACAGGAATCGTGAAACGAACCCTGTCGCCCAAGACCGTGTGCAACAAAGGGCGCAGATTCACCACGAGATGGGGAAACTCACAGGCGTCTATTGAGGCCTAAGCGCTGTAGTGTGCGAGTGAGACAGACAAGAACCTACGTCATAAGGAAACCCAGTAGAACCCTTTTGTGGCCAAGGAGACGTAGCAGTGTTAAATATGGTGCACCTAAGATCGGCCACAAAGAGAAACGTTTATGAAAACTTTGTAATTCTGTAGTAACGCAGGGAATCAAGCCACAGTTATTTTAATTCTCCATCCTCTATAAATTTTCGTGGTGATCCCAATAAAACTTAAATATTGATCATATCTATAATAATTTAGGATTTACTGTTAGAGTGAGCCGGCTGAAGTGGCCGAGCGGTTCTAGGCGCTTCAGTCCGGAACCGCGCTGCTGCAACGGTCGCAGGTTCGAAACCTGCCTCGGGCGTGGATGTGTGTGATGTCCTTAGGTTAGTTAGGTTTAAGTAGTTCTAAGTTCTAGGGGACTGATGACCTCAGCAGTTAAGTTCCATAGTGCTCAGAGCCATTTGAACCTTTTTTTTTTTTTTTGTTAGAGTGAAATTAACAAGTTTCCTAACAAAGACCTGAATGTTGAAATCCTGACGCTTTGGTCGATCTTACCGATCGATTCCTCCATACAAGGGTGTGCGCTCGAGTATAACAGTAACTTTAAATGCGACCACTTTTACGATTAGTTTCCTTTCTGAATAAACTTTATTCTAACCAAATCCTAACTGCGTGACCTACATCATTTATGGCTTGTTAATTTAGATTCTGATATTCTTAGCATATCACTACAAAAATGATAGGAAACTACGTCGATATCCTCATGGATGGCCGACCAGCCCAAACTCTTGTGACTCTGGTGGATCATATCCAGTCATTTCGGAGAAGTACTGTCGCCCCAGTTGCAGAAAATTGTATTCGTCGACAGCAAAACATCTCTGCTGAACGTGGCAAATGGGAAACATGTAACACCTACAGAAAGATGTGTGATTCATGTGGGTATAAGTGGCCATACACAGCCCTTAGAATACATCGTCTTACAAGAGTGAAGTCATTCTCGGATGGCACTTTTTGAAAGATTCTCATCCATTTATAGATTGTGGTCGCTCGGTAGACGAGATACTGAGGACAGTAAGATACGCATCCGTGTGTTTGGAGACTATGTTTTCTGGATGAAGTGATCATTCCTGCAGCAGCGCTAGAAAGGTAACTGTCGTATGTCATGCCATGTATCAACACATTGATCTTCTAGTGAAATGTAAAAGAAGCATTCCACTGAAGAATAACTTGGTCATCCCAGCCTCTGTCGTCTCGTTTAAGAACGGATTCGGTGAATTGTGGATAGTTAACTGTCGGTTAGAGCTGCAGATCCTTCCAAGACACATGTGCGTATCAAATGCTGAGCCGTTGATTGCAGAACAGCTGTGCGCCATAGAAACCTTCCATACCGAGTCTGTGGGCGAAATTAGTGCTACCACTACGAGACAAGATCTAGCTCGACTGTCACCAGATCTCACTAAGGAACAACAGAAGAAGCTACTCGCCATTCTTCAAGATTTCTCTGAATGCTTCAATCCACAGGTGAAGAGCAAATTAGTTGTGTGTGAAATCTTAAGGGACTTAACTGCTAAGGTCATCAGTCCCTAAGCTTACATACTACTTAACCTAAATTATCCTAAGGACAAACACACACACCCATGCCCAAGGGAGGACTCTAACCTCCGCCGGGACCAGCCGCACAAGTAAATTAGATAAATCGACAGTAAAGCACTGGATTAGCACTGGAGACCATCAACCAATAAACAGAGAGTATACCATCTGTCAGCAATGGAACGTCGAATAATTCGCGAAATGGTAGAGAAAATGATGAAGAATGACATCATTCAACCATCGCAGAGCTCATGGTCGTCACCAGTGGTTCTCGTCAGTAAGAAGGATGGCAGTTGGCACTTTTGTGTTGATTACAAGAAGCCTATAAAATAACTAAATAGGACGTTTGCCCTCTTCCACGAATCGACGATACACTAAAATGTGGTGAAAGGGGCTAAGTTTCTTCTCAACCATCGACGTGTACTCGGGATTCTGGCAAATCGAAGTAGATGAGGCTGATCGTGAGAAAACTGCATTCATCGCTCCTGAAGGTCTGTATGAGTTTAAGGTAACGCCGTTTGGTTTGTGTAATGCACCAGCAACTTTTGAGCGGATGATGGATAATCTTCTAAGTCACCTGAAGTGGACGGTGTGTCTTTGTTATTTAAACGACATTATAGTGTTATCACAGACATGTGATGAACACATAAAAAGAGTGTGGGCCGTGTTTAAGTGTCTCCAACAAGGCGGACTGAAACTTAATCCAAGAGAGTGTCGCCGGCAGCTGTGGCTGAGCGGTTCTAGGCGCTTCAGTCGGAAACCGCGCTGCTGCTATGCTCGCAGGTTCGAATCCTGCCTTGGGCATGTATGTGTGTGATGTCCTTAGGTTAGTTAGGTTTAAGTAGTTCTAAGTCTAGGAGACTGATGACCTCTAGTGTTAAGTCCCACAATGCTTAGAGCCATTTGAGCCACGAAAGTGTCTCTTTGGGGCAAAAGAAATCAAAATACATGGACATCTTGTGTCAAACGAAGCTATGCTGCCAGACCCAGAAAAGGTGAGATCTGTAATGGACTTTCCTATTCCTTAAATTATTAGAGATGTGAGAAGCTTCCTCAGATTATGTTCTTATTATCGTCGTTTCATCAAAGCCAGGCTACTCCAAGAGTTGTTAAAATCCGATGGTAAATTTATCTGGGTTGGTATTCAACAAGATTTTTCCGATGTGCTGTGAAAAGCTCTGACAACTGACCCTGTACTTGGTCGGTATGTTGAGAGAGCACCTACAGAACTACACACAGATGCCAGTGGATATGGGATCGGCGCTGTTCTGGTGCAAATTTGGGATGGAAAAGAGAAGGTTGTAACCTATGCCTCTATGACACTTACAAAAGCCGAGAGAAACTACTCAACTACAGAAAAAGAATGTCTTGCTGTGATCTGGGCCATGAGCACATTTCGACAGTATCTTTATGAAAGACCATTCATAGTTGTTACAGACCATCATTCACTTTGTCATTTGACAGGTCTTAAGATCCAACAGGGCGACTCGCCGGGTGGGCACTACGTCTTCAAGAGTATGACATAATCATAGTGTACAAAAGTGGAAGAAAACACCAAGATGCCGACTGTCTCTCAAGAAACCCTGTGAAAGACCACCAAGACTTTGATAAAGATAGTGACTGTCTCACTGCATTCCAGGATCTCTCTGCTGAGCAGATGAAGGACACCAGGATATCTTAAGTTATGCTTGCCTTAAATCGGTCAGAGGATGTGAAAGGACAGTTTAAGGTAGTTAATTGATTACTTTTCAAGGAAAAATGGCTCTGAGCACTATGGGACTTAAATCTATGGTCATCAGGCCCCTAGAACTTAGAACTACTTAAACCTAACTAACCTAAGGACATCACACAACACCCAGCCATCACGAGGCAGAGAAAATCCCTGACCCCGCCGGGAATCGAACCCGGGAACCCGGGCGTGGGAAGCGAGAACGCTACCGCACGACCACGATATGCGGGCTCAAGGAAAACTTTGATCCGTTTGGAAAGAGGTGGCTAGCAGTAATTCCTAAACACGTGCGCTTAGATGTTCTACAGGAATTCCATGACACACCTGAGTCCGGACATGTAGGATCTATTAAGAGATACGATACGATCCGCAAGAGATTTTTCTGGCCAGATTTATTTCGGAGTGTCCGTCACTCTGTGTCGCACTGTCGAGAGTGCCAGAGGAGAAAGGCAGTTCCTCAGAAACCACCTGGTCGACATACCATTTCCACCAGCCGAAATGCCTATCCAGCTTGTTGGGATTGTCCTCCTCTGACTATTTCCAATGTCTGCTAGCGGCAATAGATAGAATATTGTTTGCACTGATTATCTGACGCGTTATGCCATTACAAAAGTCGTGAGAACAGCCGAAGCATTCGAGGTAGCCAAATTCATCGTGGAAGACATTGTATTAAAACAAGGTGCCCCAGGGTTGTTAATTACCGACCGAGGGAGAGTTTTTCAATCGAATCTTGTGACAGAGATAAACCGCCGGTGCAACATAACTCGTCACATGACTACCGCCTACCAGCCGCAAACTAACGGGCTTACTGAACGCCTTAATAAAACCTTGCTCGACATGCTATCAACGCTCGTCAATGTTGAACAGAGGAACTAGGATGAGGTGCTACCTTTCGTGACGTTCGCCTACAACACCGCAAAACAAGACACCACAAGATTTACGTCATTTTTCCTGGTGCATGGGCGTGAACCGACTACGACGATGGACACTGTGATTCCGTTACATCCTGATTACGTGGACGAAGACTACATTGGCCGGGTGTTAACCAGAGCTGAAGAAGCTCGGCAGTTAGCTCGACTCCGCACGCTACAGACTCAAGAAAACGGTCGCCGAAGGTATGACGCGAGCCGCCGCCCTGTTGTCTACCATCCAGGTGCCCTCGTCTGGATCTTCACTCCTGTTCGGAAGGTTGGTCTCTCCAAGAAGCTCCTTAGTCGCTACTTTGGACCCTTTCAAGGTTGTAAGACAGTTGTCTGATGTTACTTATGAAGTAGAAGATTTCGACCCTGACACACGACGACGAAAGATCAGAGATACGGTCCACGTCCTTCGAATCAAACCCTTTAAGGATCCTGCAAAACACGGTAAATTCGAAGCTCCAGCAAGAGGCAAGAAATGGAAAGGTGACGAAGAGTGTAGCTGCAAATAAAGTTCTAAGAAGATCACCGTCAGGGCGGATATCAGTCATCCGGAGTCGGGGTATGCAGGACCGATGACTCGTGCCCGGACTAGAAGGACGTAACACCGAGGCTCTGTTCTCCTAAGGAGGGAGCAATATTGCAGAAAAAGCTGCGTAGCACCGTCCCTGTGATGTATCGGTTATGATACTAGACTGTTGGATAGAGGGACGGTGAGTTCAAAACGCACGTGCGATGTAAAATTTTAATTTGTATATTCGGTTCGAGATCGCTTTAAAGGTACCCACAAATATCAAGAATCATTGTACTGGAATGTTCTGTAACTTTATGTATACATTATGTGTTCTGCCCGGAGCCAGTTCGCTCCGCGCTTTTGTGTGTGGAAATGCTGAATAAACCTTCGTTAAGTGAAGTTAGTGTTCGTCATTCATCTAATTACACCTTCTTCTACGGGTCAATATGATATATTAACTTCGCGCTTCGCAAAGTTGCCATCAGCCAGACCATTTAACCAAAAGATCACAAGTGTCTAACTTAGGGCGTGTAATACGACACGTGCAGTTCAACCTCTAGACCTGTCTGAGCCGAGACATTTCGACGAAGATGAACCGCATATGAGCCCGAGCATCTTTGCGATGTTAGCTCGCACTGGGAACAAAACTTATCCCTTAATATGAGTCTCCAGTTAAACATGGTACAGACATTTAATATATGTTTTAATTCACTTCACTTATAGATAAATATTAATTTTATACCGTTAGAACCATATTTTAAAAATCTTCGATTTTACGACCCACCTGCAATGCGTTAGCTAATGGTCTTAGCTGAAAAGAATGGGACTTTTGTATAGTAAATTTTGTGTAGTTTCATTCTGTACTCACAAACATATTCTCTAGATACGGCGTTTCTCAAGTTATTTGAGAAAAACGCAAAAAAAAGATCTAACAATCCTCCCCTCCCTCCCCCCCCCCTCCCCCGCCCCCGTCAGAATCTCTCATGAGTTTGTGATTTTTTAGTAGTATGTTGTTCATGACACTCCCTTCTAGCATCATGCGTAAATTTCCAGCTACACGATTTTACACCCAAATTTTCCGACGTTGATTGGAGTACTAAGTGTCGGGACACTTTTGAGAAGATACTTTATTACACGCCACTGAAGTTGCGTCACATACAAAGAGGTGTGACAGGCATAAGGCACACAACAAACAGCCTTTCATTTAGGAGCATAGATGGGCAAAATCTCCCAGACTCTGTTGATCCGTTGTGGACGTGGGACAGCGGATGGTCAAATTTCTAACAAAGAAATTCGCCAAACAGCCGTGCTAATTGAGAAGTTAGCTTATTTTATTTGCAATACCAGTTTCGGAAGTTCACTATGCCGTCTTCAGGCCCCGTATGCACCACTTCAATTTGCACAACTGTTTGGCGAATTTCTTTGTTAAGCATCTCCCAGAACATTACACGGAAGAGTTCACACGATTCGCAGACGAATGGGCGTCACGGAGGGCGACCGGCCTTCTAAGAGAGAAGTAAATTTGCCACATCATGAAGACAACAGACGCTGTACGACGGAATAAACGAAAGCACAGAGGGAGGGAGACGAGTCCGGTGAGAGCAAAACGCCCCTCGCCATCCGGTGAAAGCGGCCACGTCGGCACGCTGGAACGCAACCCGCGCCCGTGGTCTCTCGACTGCCCCGGGGCGTCCTTCACGCGTCACGTGGCAGGAGCCCCGCCCAGTGGACAGCAGCGGCCGCGGCAGTCGCTAATTATGCTAACAGCGACGGCGCCGCCTGCTCGTGACGCTGTCGCCATTAGCTGATGACGCGTGCAGGCCGGGCGCGCTGCGAATACATCCGCGCATCACAAGCCACTGCGGCGCCAACCGAGTCGACACCAGCCGCTCTTGCATCACGGAGCTTATACCGTAGCATTTGCCAAAGAAGCCTTATAACGCTAGCACGAAGCATAGAACATGCACTAGTTTATTCTACGTGTAGTAGACTTACAGAAAGCTTTTGACAATGTTGACTGGAATACTCTCTTTCAAATTCTGAAGGGGGCAGGGGTAAAACACAGGGAGCGAAAAGCAATTTACGATTTGTACAGATAACAGATGACAGTTATAAGAGTTGAGGGACATGAAAGGGAAGCAGTGGTTGGGAAGGGAGTGAGACAGGGTTGTAGCCTCTCCCCGATGCTATTCAATCTGTATATTGAGCAAGCAGTAAAGGAAACAAAAGAAAAGTTCGGAGTAGGTATTAAAATCCATGGAAAAGAAATAAAAACTTTGAGGTTCGCCGATGACATTGTAATTCTATCAGAGACAGCAAAGGACTTGGAAGAGCAGTTGAACAGAATGGACAGTGTCTTGAAAGGAGGATATAAGATGAACATCAACAAAAGTAAAACGAGGATAACGGAACGTAGACGAATTAAGTCGGGTGATGCTGAGGGAATTAGATTAGGAAATGAGACATTTAAAGTAGTAAAGGAGTTTTGCTATTTGGAGAGCAAAATAACTGATGACGGTCCAAGTAGAGAGGATATAAAATGTAGACTGGCAATGGCAAGGAAAGCCTTTATGAAGAAGAGAAATTTGTTGACATAGAGTATTGATTTAAGTCTCAGGGTCGTTTCTGAAAGTATTTGTATGGAGTGTAGCCACCATGTAAATGAAACATGGATGATAAATAGTTTGGACAAGAAGAGAATAGAAGCTTTCGAAATGTGGTGTTACAGAAGAATGCTGAAGACTAGATGGATAGATCACATAACTAATGAGGAGGTATTGAATAGAATTGGGGAGAAGAGGAGTTTGTGTCACAACTTGACCAGAAGAAGGGATCGGTTGGCAGGACACGTTCTGAGGCTTCAAGGGATCACCAATTTAGTACTGGAGGGCAGCGTGGAGGGTAACAATCGTGGAGGGTGACCAAGAGATGAATACACTAAGCAAATTCAGAAGGATGTAGGTTGCAGTAGGTACTGGGAGATGAAGAAGCTTACACAGGATAGAGTAGCATGGAGAGCTGCATCAAACCAGTCTCAGGACTGAAGACCACCACAACGACAACAACAACATTTAATCTTTCACTACACATGTCTAACTATACACAGCAACCAGGTCCTTCTCGCTTCACCGGCGTTTATTCTATCGTACAGGAAGCAAGCTTCTTTTTTTCTAACTTAATAGCCAGATGCTGTTCCTTATCGCCAGAGCCGTCAATTAACCTAAAGGACGGAAGACGTGATGGCATCAGTCTGTGAACCCTGTCATTTTAAGCTCAAGGAACGAAATATTACTCATCCCCATAGAAGAGCACACTGATCGCTTTGGACCTCTGTAGATTTTGTAGAATTGGTACGAGGCAGTCATGTGACCCTCAATCGCTGACGAAAGCGATGGTAGTGAAGCAGTGGTTATTTTCCATTAGGTTGTGTGATTTTAACGCACTAAAATACAAGAGTTGGACCAAAATACGCAAACACCGCCAGAAATGCTTGCTTCAACACAAGCGCAGATGCTAGCTAAGCATGATGAGCGGCAGTATTGGACCGCGAATGACACCTGTGCAGTGATCTCAGCCACGGTCAGAACAGTGTTCCGTGTGCATGTTAGTGCATTAAAATGGACCTAAGTACCTTCGAAGTTGAGCAAATTGTTGCTGCTCGTGTGGTAGGTGCTTCCGTAACAAAGGTAACAGAAATTTTAGCATCTCAAGAGGAACCGAATCAAAGATTTACAACGCATACAGGGAAAGCGGAATAACATCATCAGCTCAGTCACAACGAGAAGGAAAGTGTTTTTTGATTGAGTATAGCATGAGCTCATTGAAGAGACTGGACGAAAAGTAAAAGGACCACTGCTGCAAATGTTACGGCAGAACAGAATGTCGCAGTCATACACGCTGTCAGCACCAAAACGACAAGAAGGGAGCTTTCATTCCAGAACTATTCATCAGTGATGCAAATGCCTGTAGCAGGAAAAGGGGGTGCCGGAGCCACCAAACCTGGACTATGAAGCAGAGGTAGAAAGTCATTTGGTCGGATGAGTCTTGTTTCATACTGTTTCCATCTACTGGCCGAGTTCACATCCCAAGAGTGAAACATGATGGCTCTACTGCCAAGGATTATGTGACCATCTTGGTTCTTCATCTCGGTGACGTAGCACAATGTTTGTTCCCCAATGGTGATGCTATGTTCCAAGGCGTCGGGGCCTCTCTTTATACAGCTCCCATCATTCAGGACTGGTTTTATGAGCACAATGATGAACTACCGCATCTGTCATGGCCGCCATAGTCACCTGATGTCAGTGTTATTCAGCCTTTGTGTCCTAATTGGAGAGAAGGGGTAATTATGACAGTTTACCACATGAATTCGTCAATATTTTTTCAGGAAGAGTAGTATAAGATTCTCTTTTAAACCATACAGGAGCTGCATATATCTGTTCCGAGATGATGTGAATCTGTTTTGAATACCAACAGGTTTTCGACGCCATATTAGGCATCGTAATTTTTTGTACTCCATATTTTTGTCCATCGCCTGAACGTCGACGAAAAGACATGACTGTTTGGCAGATAGGAGTTACCTTGTTTGTACTTCCCCATGAACGCACCGTGAGTGAAGTTACCCGATCTGTTGGTGTATCAACGCGGACGTCCCATGAAACTACATCGAACGGTGTACCAGTTGCGGCTTTGTAGCACACCGAAAGAATAGTAGTCGTCAAGAGGTGCCAGTCAACGAGAAAGGTAGACGAGGTTTACACCTTGATAATGCCAACTGATTCATAACTTACAGGATTTCACTATAGCCGACATATTCGTCACGAGAAAATAAGCAACTGTACTAATATTTAAAACAATTCTCATATATATCCCATTTGTAAATTTTTAATAACATTAATTGTTTCGATTACAGTGGTTCATCTTCACGTCTAAATAGTTGCGTCAGCAACCAGTCTTGTCTGTTCAGAACCTAGTCTCTGATATGAGGTCCTAAACAGATGGGAAGGTACTTAAATCTGATGATGATGCAGAGTGATTGAATCATGTCATGTAACTGAAAATCTGCAAATGAGATTGAAGAATAAATGATAACTGTTTTAAATACCTACAGCAATCGCTGAACTGAATACTGGTGTGCATCAACCAAATTCCGAGTGAATATTGCAAAGGGGTTCATTCAATGGAGATTTGCAGTCGGACACATTGCGAAACATTGGTGGCCACAGCGGCACATAAAGTTGCGTGGGCTAAATAACACACAGACTTGTGAGCAGCGACCCGTACAATGGACTGGACTGTCACAGCCTTTCCTCCTTTAAAATTATGCAACGCATCGGGTGCATCACTGGCCCATTGTGGCGCGTAAAAGGGTAAGGGTGTGGTTCAGGCCGGAGGTTTTTGTGCTGCTTTGGCGATGTTTTCCGTATCATAACTTGAGCACACTGATTCAGGTTGCCATTGACGCCAACCAAATTTCTTGGAGATCTAATGTTTCTGTTTGTTTCAGATATTCATAATGGGTACGCTGTAGGCACAACCAAGTTCCATAATAACAACAGCCGTTCCTTGCGCTGCACACAAACGTTCGCGATTTGACAAACACACTGGAACTCTGTCGCACTTCTACTGAGCTGCTACCGGCAGCTGTGACCGAGCGGTTCTAGGCGCTTCAGTCCGGAACTGCGCAACTGCTACGGTCGCAGGTTCGAATCCTGCCTCGGACATGGATGTGTGTTATATTTAAGTAGTTCTAAGTTCTAGGGGACTGATGACCACAGATGTTAAGTCCCATAGTGCTCAGAGCCATTTGAACCATTTGAACTGAGCTGCTATATTACCGGATCTTTACATCAGAGAAAATGTCTGGAACTACCTGGAACAGAGGCTGAAACGTAACCGTGAACATTCGCACAGTTTGCTAAAATAGCTCTACAGGCTCTAACAATGTATGAGTGGCTTCAGGAGGATAAGGCACAGCTGAAGAGACTTGCGGACCATTCCTCGCCGAATCAAGACTAGAGAGGTATCACCAAGACATCTCCTAGTAGTCACTAATTTTGTATGTGTCTCTGCTCGTGCACGCGCGCTTGTGTGTGTGTGTGCGTGTGTGTGTGTTTGTGCGTACGTGCGTTTGTATTCATTTGTGGGCTTTCAATGGCGACGTTGTCCAGACGTACATCCTCAGAAATTTCTTCCTCAAAATAAGGCCGGTATTTGATATTAGTAGACTTCTCTTGGCCAAAATTGCCTTTTTTGCCTTAGCGAGTCTGCTTTTGATGTCCTCCTTGCTCCGTCCGTCATTGGTTATTTTACTGCCTAGGTAGCAGAATTCCTTAACTTCATTGAAGTCGTGACCATCAATCCTGATGTTAAGTTTCTCGCTGTTCTCATTTCTACTACTTCTCATTACCTTCGTCTTTCTCCGATTTACTCTCAAACCATACTGTGTAGTCATTAGACTGTTCATTACGTTCAGCAGATCATTTAATTCTTCTTCACTTTCACTCAGGATAGCAATGTTCAGCGAATCGTATCATTGATATCCTTTCACCTTGTATTGAGAGTGATAATACTTTACAAATGTGACTTTTTGTACTGAATTTAAGTTTAAAACGTTAAGGACTGTCTCGGATACTCTGATGTTAGTAGTATGGTGGTATTAATATAGATATATCTGGAATTACTGCAATAGAGAGGAGTGTTCACTAGTGTCAGTTGTGATAACCATTCTGTACAAGGACCTGCAAGACCATTACGTTATGTGGGCTGGATGTGAAACAGGTAAAACACAACTCAGGTCGTTCGGGTACTTTCGGCAATGGGAGTAGATTTTTAAAATCCTCAGTAAACGTGAGCCAGTGACCCTAAGGGTGTTGCTGAGTTGTGGGTCTCGTAGAGTCACTTTGCTCTTTTGTTAATGCATGTGTCAATGACGCACCCTCTGTTCTCACGCCACAGTTTGGCGCAGAACTGCAAGGCTGAAAAAGAATAAGCACAGTTTGCTGCTTCGGGTCGAGTTCAAATTTCCTCGAATGGTTTTGAATGGTCCCTTGTGGTCTATAGTGTACACCAGAACAAAAATAGTGGTCACGCTGCACTCCAAAGGAGTGCTATCGGGTTCTTTGAGGCTGCTGGCCCACTAAGTCCTTAGAGATGGGTTGAAACGTCGGTTGGGTGTCATCTGTGTAAGATACTGTCAAGAATGTCGCCTTGTTGCCCGTCGCTTTGTCAATTATCGTTTTCGACAGTAAAATGTGTATCAACGCCACAACGGAAGGTGTGGTTGGTGTGCTCGGTCACACATAAGAAAACCTCGTGATTTCAACACCAGGTGTCGTAGTTCTAACCTCCATTGTGGAAGCGTCAAAAGGAGGGGTGAAGCGAGGATAAGAGGGTATGCAACGAGCGTCTTTTCATTTGACACGTCCACAGTGGCGTTGGTCAGGATCTTTGCGAAGTTTGGTACCAATGTAACATTATGAACCCTCCATACAGCTCACATGAAATTCTGTCTGGCCTCTTTTGCCCACATGCCGATACCTTGCTGTTTGAAGCATTGCCTAGCCGAGAGTGACGGCGTGGGGCTCCACCATTTTGCAGCGTTACAGAGGAAGGCTGTAAGCACATTTGAACCATATTTCCATAATATAAGACGCAATGGGAAAGAGATACGGAGTTTGGAAGAAGTGCTCCTTCAATTGTGTTGCGCAGTGTAGCTTGTTGGGTCAAGCCCGGATCGAATCAGCGCGATCACTTAAGGACCCTTCGACTGGTATACCGATCAGTGTGGATGTGGTTTTACAAGCTCGTTTAGAAAGATACTGGGCCAGTCTTCAATCGCTGCCTAAAAAAACTCGATACGCAAACAGTTAAGCTAAATACATCGCACAAAAAACTAGAAGGCGAGAAGAGGACCTCCTTGATAGTCTTCTCGTAGGCCACAGTCTTCTGACGGATGGCTTCTTGTTCCGGCGCGACGACTCTTTAGTGTGTGGTACTTGTGGCATACAAATCACTGTGCGCCACGTTTCACTAAATTATGTTTTATTTTCTGACCGGAGCACAGCTGCAGATTTGTCGGCAGACCTGCCCTCTAATTTAATTGACTATTAAACGACTGGTGAAACTTCTAAGGCTTTTTGATTTGTCCAACCTGTTTCCAAAAGTGTTAGGGAGATGTTCTCAATGTGTCTATAGGGTGATTAGCTAACCCATGATTTTTGTAAATTGTCAGCCGGTCACATACCCCTTTCACGTTGTTTTAGCACCTCTGTCTTTTATTTCTGTGTTAATGCCTGCTCTAGCACCTTTCGCACATTCTCTGTTATCTTAAGGTGTGTGAAGCAGAGTAACTGTCTGAGTTAACGCGAGTGAGATGGGAGTGAACACTTGAGTGCCGTTTTGTACGTTTCATTGTATGGTAGTGAAACATGGACTGTGGGAAAACCTGAAAAGAAGAGAATCGAAGCATTTGAGATGTGGTGCTATAGACGAATGTTGAAAATTAGGTGGACTGATAAGGTAAGGAATGAGGAGGTTCTACGCAGAATCGGAGAGGAAAGGAATATGTGGAAAACAATGATAAGGAGAAGGGACAAGATGATAGGACATCTGCTAAGACATGAGGGAATGACTTCCATGGTACTAGAGGGAGCTGTAGAGGGAAACAACTGTAGAGGAAGACAGAGATTGGAATACGTCAAGCAAATAATTGAGGACGTAGGTTGCAAGTGCTACTCTGAGATGAAGAGGTTAGCACAAGGGAGGAATTCGTGGCGGGCCGCATCAAACCAGTCAGTAGACCGATGACCCAAAAAAAAAAAAAAAAAAAAAAACACTCTCATTATTAACACAAAAAAGTCAGTCATTCTTGAATTCTTTGAACTAACCACTTAGAAAAACCAGCATTAAGCGCTCCATCGAAATCTCATCCTCAGAAATGTATCAATATTAATTTCGCTGTCTTCATAATAGAACTATGATCTGTTTATAGTTCGAAAACCTTCTATGTTATTTGACACAAAAAACTTAACTCCACCTGAACAGGCCACGGAGTTCCAGAGGTACTGACCGACCGCCGTGTCATACTCACTCAGATCTCACGCGTCACTGGATGCGGATATGGAGGGGCATGTTGTCAGCACACCGATCTCCCGGCCGTTTTATCAGTTTACGTGACCGGAGCCGCTACTTCTAAGTCAAGTAGCTCCTCAATTTGCCTCACAAGCCCTGAGTGCTCCCCACTTGCCAAAAGCGCTCGGCAGACCGGATGGTTACCCAACCAACTGCTAGCCCAGCTCGACAGCAGTTAACTTCGGTTATTTGACGGGAACCGCTGTTAGCACTGCGGCAACGTCGTTGGCTTATTTAACACAAAGTCACATTAAAAACATAAGTTATTCAGGCTTGATCACATTACTAATCGTCATTGCTAACTATAATATAGAGACGTGATATAAAACATCTTAGCCAGTATCAGTTACCAAACCTGAACGTTATTCTGCTATCAGAAACTGTTGCTCCTGTTAACTAAGCACGAAAGATGTTACATACGGTTTCATTCCCAAGTAACAAACTCGAAATGACGTAACTTATGTGTTTGATGGTGAGATTAGAGCCTAGAACGAAGGCAAGTTTGGTTTTGGTGGGCGACATCGTTTCCACTCAAGTAGCGATCTATTATAGCTTTTACAGCTCCCTCATAGTACAAGTGATGGCTAAGAGAGATAATTCGCAATGAAGACGAAATTAGTTTTAGTTTCTGGGTGGAATGACCTTCCTGAACTCAAAACAAATTTGATCGTTAGATGATACACTGTAAGTGAAAATGCTTCAGAATATTTAATTTAAAAACGTTGACAATCTCAAGGGAATTTAGGAGGAAAATTCTGTGTCACTCCAGGGAGTATCTCGACTATCACAGATTGCCAGACTTAATTTACAACGCTACCAAGTCCCAATCATCCTTGCAGCAGGAAGGAATACATTTCCACGGGCGCCTTGGGCAGGCGAAAGTTTTTAACAGGAAGTGGTGGATCCTGTTTACCGCTGATTATACCAAATGAAAAAAAAAAAGTGGTTCAAATGGCTCTGAGTACTATGGGACTTAACTTCTAAGGTCATCAGTCGCCTAGAACTTAGAACGACTTAAATCTAACTAGCCTAAGGACATCACACACCTCCATGCCCGTGGGAGGATTCAAACCTACGACCGTAGCGGTCGCGCGGTTCCAGACTGTAGCGCCTAGAACCGTTCGGCCACCCCGGCCGGCTATACCAAATGAAGAAAATACGATTACTCTGAGGTTCCAGATCCACATTAAACGTGATGTCCATTCGCTACCGACTTCACGTTAGGTTAAGCCAAGACAGAGGCGTAAGTGCCAGCATATAGAAGTCTATCACCAGTAAACTTTCTTAAGTGGTATTTTATTTTAGTTAAAGAATGAAACGCCTTGTAAAGGTCACTCGACAGTTATTCTATCTTTTACTTCACCTTGCGATGTTGAATGTAGGTCCTGGTGTCACGGGATTTGATTCCTCCCTGACGACATAACGCCACCAGTTCATTGTGTGCTCAAAGTTACCAACTCCTCAAGTTCTCCACGTAAGTCGCCTATCAGGATTCGAATCCTGGTTCGGCACAAAAATATTCATAAGACCTGTCTGGCTTTAGCATGAGCACTGCTATCTGCTAATGGAAATTTATTTTGATTTTTAACATCTCTTCATTCATTGCCCTTTTATTCACGCGTGTGTCAATGTTACACCCCTCTGTTATCACGCACAACTGGATGGCTGAAAAAGCATAAGCATCGTTTTCTGCTTTAGGTCGCGTACAAATTTCATCTATTGGTTTTGAATGTTTCCTTGTGGCCCATACTGTAAACCAGAGCAAAAATTGTGATCACGCTGCACTCCAAAGGGCTCGATCATGTTCAGCGGGTTGTTGGCCACGATGTCCTTAGAGATGGATTGAAATGTCCGTGGGGTGTCAGCAGTGTCAAACACTGTCAAGAATGTCGTCCTGTTGCTCATATCACTGTGAACTGTCAGTTTCGACGGCAAGATGTGTGGGAATCAATGCCTCAAGGGAAGATGTGTTTTCGTTGACACCCTTTATGGCACTCTTTGAGGCCTTTTCGTGTCGATTCTGATCGGCGGTGTGTCTGAAATGTTTTCCTGGGCCCCGTGTAAGAAATCGGAGTGATTTCAGCACTGGACGTTGCGGTTGTAATCGCAAATGTGGGGGCGTCAAACGAAGCGGTGAAAAGTGTGTAAGAGGGTGAGCGATGACCTTGCCATCGTGTGACGCATCCAGGATTTTGGTGAAATTTTGTACCAATATTATATCAATAACACACCTTACACCTCGCTTGGCATTCTGAGCTCTGGTCTCTTCTTCACGTGTGTCGACACCTTGACGCTTTGAAGCGTCGCCGAGCCCGAGGGTGGTGCTGCAAAGGACACGTTTTTGCATCATTGCAGAGGAAGGCTGTAAGAAACTGTGTACCAATGGGAAGTAATTACGGCTTTTCGAAGATGAGATACCTTAATTCTCTTGTGCAGCGTATGTCGCAAGCGAGTATACTGCTCTTTATGCTGTGCGAGTAGGTATATACAATGTCAGCAGCGAATTGTTTCTCCATGTGTTAGAGACCATTTCGCTTGCAGATGACTATGACAGGACATCGCTAATTGTCTGGAAGTTCTGTACCGAAAATGCTTACCTTTCAATAGAAAGAACGAAGGTTTTCAAGAGTATGAGTGTTTTTGAACCGTTAATGACATACGATACTCTGTCGTACTGCGTTGCGCAGCACGGATTACTTGCTTGCTCCATGCATCTGTATCGTATGACCTACGGGTAGGGAAATAAATATCTGATATAGAAATAAGACATCTGATGTATCTCAAAAACGGTTGTCTTAGGTAGACGGAGCAACGCTAAGGTAAAGGCGCCAAATTTCGTCCCCCAGTCTGTTTTTGGCGTCTGAATACCATATCTTTAAATCAATTGTCCCCCAAAAATTTATATAATACCACCAACTAAGCCTACACATGGTAATTACCTCTAAATATATCAAACGATTTGTTATCATTACAGAAAAAACTTCAAAAAGAATGTACTTTTACCAAACTTGAAACTTGGACCTATTTTCGTCCCCTACTAATACGCCTTGTAAAAGGTAAAATAATAAAGACGTTTTACAATATTTATTTATATTATATAGAGATTACAAATGTTCATTTTTGGTACAAAAACATTGATTAGCAATTGTGCGATTATTTTTTGCCCTTCCAAACAAAGAGCCGTAAATAAATTTGTTGTTGTTGTTTGCTCCTGAGCACACTTCGCGTTGCCACACGGAACACAGAGTGCAACGCACCCACTTTTCCCCACGATTGTCTTGAGAAAAACTTTCTAGGCAAATGGGACATTCCGCATCATCTTCATTATCCTCTATTCCACTTGAATCCTGGTATGGGACATCACAGTCGTCATTAGACTCACTGGATATTTCCAGTTTTGTTTTCTTTTCTAACGGATTATTTACCTTTCTGGCAATGTCTTCGGAATTTGATCTAATCGTTTTCTTACATTACGGTTGGTTTACTCTTGAGATTGTTATATTTTCATCTTCTAAGGAGAGCCTGTAATAAGAAAGGCACTGCCTCGTCGCTTGGATGAAGATGAATGGATAACAGGCGACCCTACGATATCTCTTGGGCTAAATGCTGTTAACTGCGACATTTGTGTGCTGCTTGAAGGTTGAGCTCCTGGGGAGGCCTGCTGGTGAGGACTGTTTTTTGTCATGAGCTGAGGTGACTTCACCAGTCACCGCACAGTCTTCTGGACCAAACATATTCAGGTTGTAAGGCAGAATTCCAGTTTTCTTAAAACCATTCATAGCAGTTTACAACCGCTGTCTTTTCATAGGCTTCATCGAATAGCTGTGCAATCTGCAGGTTGTCAACAATCCTGTCAGGAGGGTTAGACAGCCAGTTTTCTACTGCCTGCGCATAAAATGTTTCAAAGAAAACATGAAGGACACATCGAGGGGCTGCACTTTTGAAGTGTAGTGAGGAGGCAAGCAGACTATAGCAACACCATTATCACGAACACTGTTAATAATATTCACATTCCGAAAATGCGAATAGTGTCCGTCCAGAAACAACACAATAGAATCTTCCTTTGATGACTTTTCAGCTGAAATGAAATGTGGAAATCATTTTTCAAAAAGATCCAGCTAGACTCATTCGCTGCTCCTATTGACCCAGGTGGATCTCTATCGATAAGTTCGTTCTTCGTCAGCTTTCTGGGAAAAATTATAAGAGGAGGCACACATGTACCTGGTGCCGTCATGAGCAAAACAATCGTCACTAGTGCACCTCCCTCTGTAGACGCCAGTTTGTGCACAGACTTCTTCCCTTTCATAGCAACAGTCTTTCTTACTTAGTGTTGTACTACTGTGAAGCCAGTTTCATCTACGATGAACACTTTAAGTGAATTAAATAGGATTTTCTCCAAGTCGGGCTTAAAAATAGAGAAAAAAATGCTTAACACTTTCCTCGTTGAAGCCTTGTATCCTAGCTAGTGACAAGGGTTGCGGCGTTCGTATAGAAGGTGTCGGGTGTCGCTAAAGAAACAGACGCAATCACTTCCATTCAGCTATTTTTTGCCCGACTGAAAATGGGTAAGCAACATTATTCCGTATAGCTAGCTCAAAGGCCATTCGCCTAAGATCATTCAGAGCAAGGCCATACAAATTTTTCTCCGTTTCCTTACAATAAGACACTAACTCAGCCTCTAACTCAAAGGAAAATCTAGTTTCCTAGCAATAGCTTTTTCAATTAACTGTTCAACACTTTTACCTTCTCCTTTCTTTATATAATCGTTGAGAGTTGCCCTAGTCACACTAGATGTTTTACTCGCAACTTTATAACCCATTTCCTGTTCCTCACCGCAGTTATTGCCGATTTCATCGCCTCTCGGCGTCTGAAACAAAATGAAAAAGTATGTTCTAAATTTCGTCTCCTGGACAAATTTAGGAACAGATGGGGGGACGCAAATAGGAACATCCTACTGGCCAATATGGCGGCTCCCTACACTACGTGAAGCAAACCAAACACGGCAAAACGTTCGGATCATTTACTTTGTTGCTTACCCTAAACAGATATGTCAAATACAACTAAATAAACATATAATAATTTGGAAAAAGCGTTTACAAATAACATTTCGACAACTCACCTTTTGATAAATTAGAACACGTTTTCTGAAAGGGCCACGCAGAGGACTGGACACATGAAACTTTCACAACTAACTGGTGGCTATGAGCACAAATAACGAAAAATACACTCCTGGAAATGGAAAAAAGAACACATTGACACCGGTGTGTCAGACCCACCATACTTGCTCCGTACACTGCGAGAGGGCTGTACAAGCAATGATTACACGCACGGCACAGCGGACACACCAGGAACCGCGGTGTTGGCCGTCGAATGGCGCTAGCTGCGCAGCATTTGTGCACCGCCGCCGTCAGTGTCAACCAGTTTGCCGTGGCATACGGAGCTCCATCGCAGTCTTTAACACTGGTAGCATGCCGCGACAGCGTGGACGTGAACCGTATGTGCAGTTGACGGACTTTGAGCGAGGGCGTATAGTGGGCATGCGGGAGGCCGGGTGGACGTACCGCCGAATTGCTCAACACGTGGGGCGTGAGGTCTCCACAGTACATCGATGTTGTCGCCAGTGGTCGGCGGAAGGTGCACGTACCCGTCGACCTGGGACCGGACCGCAGCGACGCACGGATGCATGCCAAGACCGTAGGATCCTACGCAGTGCCGTAGTGGACCGCACCGCCACTTCCCAGCAAATTAGGGACACTGTTGCTCCTGGGGTATCGGCGAGGACCATTCGCAACCGTCTCCATGAAGCTGGGCTACGGTCCCGCACACCGTTAGGCCGTCTTCCGCTGACGCCCCAACATCGTGCAGCCCGCCTCCAGTGGTGTCGCGACAGGTGTGAATGGAGGGACGAATGGAGACGTGTCGTCTTCAGCGATGAGAGTCGCTTCTGCCTTGGTGCCAATGATGGTCGTATGCGTGTTTGGCGCCGTGCAGGTGAGCGCCACAATCAGGACTGCATACGACCGAGGCACACAGGGCCAACACTCGGCATCATGGTGTGGGGAGCGATCTCCTACACTGGCCGTACACCTCTGGTCATCGTCGAGGGGACACTGAATAGTGCACGGTACATCCAAACCGTCATCGAACCCATCGTTCTACCATTCCTAGACCGGCAACGGAACTTGCTGTTCCAACAGGACAATGCACGTCCGCATGTATCCCGTGCCACCCAACGTGCTCTAGAAGGTGTAAGTCAACTACCCTGGCCAGCAAGATCTCCGGATCTGTCCCCCATTGAGCATGTTTGGGACTAGATGAAGCGTCGTCTCACGCGGTCTGCACATCCAGCACGAACGCTGGTCCAACTGAGGCGCCAGGTGGAAATGGCATGGCAAGCCGTTCCACAGGACTACATCCAGCATCTCTACGATCGTCTCCATGGGAGAATAGCAGCCTGCATTGCTGCGAAAGGTGGATATACACTGTACTAGTACCGACATTGTGCACGCTCTGTTGCCTGTGTCTATGTGCCTGTGGTTCTGTCAGTGTGATCATGTGATGTATCTGACCCCAGGAATGTGTCAATAAAGTTTCCCCTGCCTGAGACAATGAATTCACGGTGTTCTTATTTCAATTTCCAGGAGTGTATTACGGATGGCGTCCCTACGGGCAGAACAGTGAACCTTAAGGGGACGAAATTAGGCACGGAGACGAAATTTGGAGTCTTTACCTCTGCAGTCATTTTCCCAGTAGAACTTACACATTTCACATACTCAATTAAATACCACTGCTTTGGGATATGCTGTCTTTCCTAGTCAGTGCCAAGTAAGCTCTTCGGTAAAAAAATTGACACTTTCTATCTTATATTCTCGTATCACAACTTGGCAATGAGCTTGTTTTCTCTTCACTATTGTCCATGGTTATTGTGACATTTGGAAGGTAAACAAACACAGCGCAAGTCATCAGTAAAAATTAAGTCGCTGCCATTTTTCATTTGTGGTATTATAGGTCAGACAATGGCGCATTCCAAATATAGCAAACATATCGAAACCGTTTTAGTACTCGAAGGAGAGCCATACCTGTTTCCAGTCTCGAGTAGACATGTGACATACCTGTACGCTGACCACGATGAGGTGATGTGTCACAGGCGACGCTATAGCCTCCTGCTGTGTCCTGTTGCTCTAGTGGGAACACGATGCTCATACGGATAGCTGTTGCGTAACGCGACCTTTATTGTAACAGAGATATGTGGAGTCTGTTCAGTCGCGCATGTCTAACAGAGTACACGCCACTGGTGGTACAGCGGCTGTGTGGAAACTGTATTTCGAGGAACCGTGACTTCAGCTACCTACATGCATTGAATAATTCAGAGGTGAACGTTGGTAATTTGTGTTGGACCAGGAGTCGAAGTAGGACACTCCGCTTCTGTAAAGGTCTTTACCACCACGGGCATTTGGACACGCCTCCTGTCCAGCCCAGATTCTCAATTTGTCCTTTGCACTTGACAGGTTGAGAATTTGGAGTAGCTGAGAGGTGTGTCGAGAAGCCAGAGGCGGATGTGGCAACCGTCCCAGAGAAGCGAAGCATGCAAGTTCTAGTCCCAGATTGGCACAAATCTTCAGCGTTCACCCTTGATTTATTTCGGTACGTGCAGACGGTTAAAGTCCCGATTTCTCGTAACATAGTTTGTTGCAACGTGTCGTGTCGCATATCCTATCGTCTCAATGATTTTTTTTTTCTTTATTGAGTTTCGATTCCCTCCAAAGGGGGCGGGCTGGCAACAGCTTAGTACGCCGCTCTTCAGCCTACAGAATTTGTTTTAAAAAGATGAAGTTAATAAATAATAAAAACAGGCGATGAAATTGGTGACTTGGATGGTAAAATGGCGGAAAATTGTGGAACTTAAAACATAAAACAAAGGGTTGATGATGCTAACAAAATACATAGGAAACAGACAAGTAAAAGAATAGACGTACAATTAGAAAACACGTCGACAGTCTGGTTTCTGTTCAGCAAGAGATATAAAATTTACACCCAGCGACATCATGGTTTCTGTTCGCAACACTTTGGAAAGACGAACAACATTGAACATTCACTTGAACACTGCACTAAAAAAAGTTTCAAATGGGGGGGGGGGGAGGGGACCTAAACAGACGACGGGAAAGGATAGGGGGGGGAAGGAGAGGAAAAACGAAGATGGGGAGGGACGAAAGGAGCTGATGGTGGAGGAGGACCCATAAGAGGGGGGGGGGGCAGCCGCTGGGTAGACGTGACAGGGAGTGGGGAAAGGCAGATGAAGGGAAGGCAAAAGGACTCAGGGAGGGGGAAGAAGGGAGGCAGGGAGAGGTTAGGTGGGGAGAAAACAGGATGGAAGGGGGGGGTGGGAAGAGGAAGCCCAGGGAAAGGACAGGACAGGAGGAGGGTGAGGATCAGGGTTGATAAGAGGGATAAATGGAGGGAGAGAGGGCACCATCTGGGAGAGGGAATTGACAGAAGCCAGCTTGGGAAAGGAGATGAGGGGTGCAGAGATGGAGAGTAGGGGGGACACAACAGTAAAGGCGTGGCAGAGGGCAAGGCCTGGAGAGGAGAGGAGCAACCAGGGGGTGAGGGGGATCAAGGCGGCGGGAGGTGTAGAGTATGCGGAGATAATCGAAGAATAGGAGCAGATGGGGAAAAGGAATTAGGTCATAGAGGAGGCACGTGGGGGACGGAAGGCATATATAGAAAGCAAGGTGGAGTGCATGGCGCTCAAGGATCTGGAGGGACTTATAGAATTTGGGGGGGGGGGGGGGGGGAGGGTGGCAATATCCAGGCGGGACTGGCATAACAGAGGATGGGACGGATTAGGGATTTGTAGGTGTGGAGGATGGTAGAGAGGGATGCAACCGCCATGTCCAGCCAGAGAGGAGTTTGATGAGTCGGAGGCGGTTTTCGGCTTTGAATTGGATGGAGCAGAGATGAGGGATCCAGGTGAGGTGACGGTCAATGGTAAGGCCGCGTTAGGTGAGGGTGGGGGGGAGGCGGACAGGATGGGCGCAGATGATAAGGGAGAAATCCAGGAGCTGGAAGGAGCAAGTGGTACGACCTGTGATGATTGCCTGGGATTTTCAGGAGCCACTGGTTACACCATGCTGCAAAAAGGTCAAGAGGATTCTGGAGAAGGGTTGGGACCGGTGTAGGGTAGGAGCGATGGCAAGGCTTGCAGTGTCATCGGCATATCGGTATACTGCAGGAGGAGTACCGGCAGGGAGGCGGAGGGGAGGGGGGGGGGTCGTCTCAATAAGAACCACACCTCATATCTTTCAATAATAACTCTTGTTTCCGACGATGTTTATTTTGGGTCACGTACAACAGCCTTGTTCAGTTACGTCAGTTTCGATGTTCTGTCTACATTTCGAGGTACCTCCACCTTGTTGTGGTCTAATAAGAAATACATTACGTTCTGCAAAGGACAACGACGCAAACAAACGAGACATTTTCATGCGCTTGAGCTGGAATTGTCGCTCTGGCTCTGGCGGTGGCGAGGGTTCCGGCAGAGGGCGCTGAATTAGGCAGTAGGCGCGGCGCGGCGTCGCTCCGGACAGGGCCGGTGCATTAGTCCGGCCGTCACCTGTCGGCCTCCCATTAACATGTAGCGCTGACCGGCCTGCCGGGTCGCCGCGCCGCGCCGCGCCGCGCCGCGCCGCGCCGCGCCGCGGGCACTGCCTGCACACCGGCCAGTGGCGCTGCAGCCTTCTGGCGGCGGCTTTTCGAGGCCGCCAACCAACAGAGCGGGACTCGTGCATGTTTTCGTGGCGAAATACTCGTATTCATTAAATTTCGGGAGTGCAGCAGCAAAACCTTTATTTCTTCTTTTCTAGTATTTCGAAGGTATATCAAAAGGCCTTTGGGTGAGCAGACTGAAGCTACAGTGCGCTACAGTACTTGTTCCGCCGTTTAAAACACAGGTAACACGAACGCCAGAGACATTAACCGGAAGCAAAGATAATGCATAAATTGAATCTGTGGCTACGCCGTCGATTCATGCTGGGTTACAGGTATGACATTACTAGCTGCACTGCAGCGATATCTTGGTAATTTCATTAATTTGCTCTGTCCTGAGCTTGTATTTCGTGAATGATAAGTTTGTATACGTGTTTAATGTGTTTTTTGGGAACAAAATTTTCATGTTACGTCAGGTCTTGTAACGAAATGTGGTGAGGATATCTCTGTAAGTTCGCAACTGAAATACATAATTAGATTTATGTAAGTACCACAAATTTTTGTTTTATTATTGCATCCAAAAATACAATTTTCACATTTTTCACATGAGAGGGCTTCAAAAAGCAAATTACACAGTATCATGGCAGGTCGAATAACGCTGCACTACACTCCAAAGTGACACAGATACGTGACACTAGTTATCAACAAAATCACCACGTCTGTGTAAAAAATACTTCACGCGCTCTACCAGTTGTTCAGTTTCTCGCAGATTGAAATCAGCTTCTTTGTCACAAAGCTATTCGAGAACCGCTCTGTGAACGTCTTCATCCTCAAAAAATCTGCAATAAATTGCTGCGAATCAGTTCCTCGACTGGACATTGTCGCCAGCGGTCGATGTCGACGGCTCTCCTTCCCGTCAGTACAATCAACGTACGTGCAACCTTGGTCAAACTGTTGCCGCCCTCTCGCTATGAATAGACGCGACGCTGCCTACGGTCCGTATACCGCCAGAATGTCACGACCAATGTGCCTGCAATTTACACATTTTGCTCAGAAGCATCGTACTGTGCCCCGTACTTCTACTTTGGAGTACTCCTTCTCATTCACACATTGTTACACACCTGTTATCCGTACGGCAGCAGGAATGTGTCAGCAGTTCACCCGGAACGTGTGCTGTCCTCTGACAATGCGCCACTGTTGTTCCGAAAAAAATCATACATACTTCCTTTACCTATATCGCCCATTCTGTATTTTTTTTGGAAAAAATAGCTTCTTTTTTCAGCAAAACGAAGATATATTTTGCATACAGTGCACTGCACAAATGTGAAACCAGTACATATAGGCAACCCACATATGAAATGACTTTTCTGGATTATATTTATCATCACAGATGCATGGCGTGTAACATTCTTGCTGTTGGTGATGACACAGGCTCTGCTGTCCTGGGCGTTTCCTCATTGGAAAAGCATCATCTTCGTCATCACTTTTCTCCTCTTTTTCGCCACTCTCCTCTTCCTGTTGCATTCTCTCTTGTCAGTGTAAAAGTATAGCTCGTTGTCGAATGCAGACCCAGTCGTACATCGAGAAAAAATGTATCGTCGTAGTATTGTGAGGAAGAAATCACTTATTCAACAGCATATTATAGCATATTCTACACACATTCTAGTACAAAATTTCTAAAAGAAGGCAGAAATTACCTTTGTTTCTTAAAGACATGATAACACTGCGACAAATAACATGTTTTCATTCAGATGATGAGCGCTATTGAAAGCTTTCAAAACTGAAAGAAAGCGACGCACAGAAAACACATGGTATAAAGCACACACTACAATCAGGCACAGCAAGTTTAGTTTATTGCCTGAGCTACGAAAAAACGTAAAAGTTGGATGTAGCACGTACGCTACGTGCGTATTGAGGACTTTAAAAAAATCACCGCATTCCTTATTTATATTGGTTGAAACATCTATGTTTGTTAATTACATCCTTCACAAAACGCGTCCGCAGCTCGTGGTCTCGCGGTCGCGATCTCGCTTCCCGAGCACGGGGTCTCGGGTTCGATTCCCGACGGAGCCGGGGATCTTCACCTGCCTCGAGATGACTGGGCGTTTGCGTCGTCCTCATCATTTCATCATCATTCATGAAAGTGGCGAGGTTGAACTGGGCAAAGGTTGGGAATTTGTGTCGGCGCTGATAACCGAGCAGTTGAGCACCCCACAAACAAAACATCAGCATCGTCATCGCCAAACGAACTTCGACTGCTTCTTTCTCCACCGAGTCCAAAAAATATAAAGTCGACACTGCAATGTCGGCATTTTCATTGTGTTACGGGTGCACAATGTCCTTAGTGCACTAGTATCGACTGTGTCTTCCCTGCCTTTGTCTCTGGTACATTGCTGAGCTACTAGAGGACACTGCTGGCAATAGGACATACATGTAGCAGCGAACGTGGATGCAGGGCTGTGCACGGCTAGCGACGGAAGTGACCTGCTGGCAGTGGAATGTACAGCTGGGAGTCCGGGTTTACCGAGAACGTGTGAGCGATCTGTTGCGCCGAATACAGTTGGGACGGCGGCGGCCTGGACTGAGAGTGTTACTGACGCCATCACGCGGACTGGAGTTTAACTGTCAGCTACTCGACCATTTGAGGAACTGCTCTATAACCATGCTGTGGACTACATGGTGAGGGCTTCTATAACTGACGCTAATTTTGTTCTTAACTGATGTGAGAGCCCTGTATCCTGGTTCCTTTATGAAATGGCTGATATTTGTGGTCATTCCTGCGATTTTCTGTTGTAGGAGCAAGGCGTTCATTTGTGTTACACTACTAGGCTCTGTTTAGCCGATTTTCTGGACACATGTCCGCTATGTCTTGTGAACGTCTATTATATCTTATTTTTCTCCGCTGTGTTATTTGCGTACGTAAGTCGCGCTTTCTGTCAAATCTTTCCGTAAGTTACCTGTTTGGCGCATTACCGATTCGATGATTGCCAGCATTCTTCAGTACACCGGTGTCTTGTTTTTTATTGGAAGAGTGTTTGACGCAGTTACTGTTGTAGTGAACTTTAACCTTCCTGTCTGCCGTATTACCTAGTCAATGCTCGTCAGCCTTCTTTAATTCATTGATGGTTCTGATATTTTATCTGCCGGCCGCGGTGGTCTAGCGGTTCTAGGCGAGCAGTCAGGAATCGCGCGACTGCTACGGTCGCAGATTCGAATCCTGCCTCGGGCATGGCTGTATGTGATGTCCTTAGGTTAGTTAGGTTTAAGTAGTTCTAAGTTCTAGGGGTCTGATAACCACTGACGTTAAATTCCATAGTGCTCAGAGCCATTTGAACCGAGACATTTTACTTGAAAGTCGCTTGCCCTTTGTTGTCGGATAAATACGATATTACAGTGCCTGTGTTATTCCGGGTTACGATGCTATGTCCCTTCGGACATGCATGTAGAAAAATGGACAACCTTTACCACGAACCCGGCACTTAATGGTGTGCCACAAACACGGATGGAGCTTTCAAAACATGTGCTGTCCTATCTCACAATTGGAGGCTGCAGAGTGATAGTCATTTAAGATGGGCAGCCGAAAACTTTCTCAGGGTGTGGTCAGGAAGGCCACGTTCGTTCAGCATGTCTTCAACGAAACATTGTACAAATACCAACAGACGACGCTAAAGAAAAACTTATGGCGACGTCCATCCCTCTCACTTGCAAATGTGTTGCGGTTGGTTGATTTGGGAGATGGGACCAAACAGCGAGGTCATCGGTCTCATCGGATTAGGGAAGGTCGGGAAAGGAAGTCTGCCTGGCCCTTTCAAAAGAACCCTCCCGGAACTTGCCTAAAGCCACTTAGAGAAATCACGGAAAACCTAATTCAGGATGACCGGACGCGGGTTTCAACCGTCATCCTGACGAATGCGCGTCCAGTATTATAGAAAGTCCGCATCAATTGTCATGAGCTCTGTACGAACCAGCCGTCTGCGTAATAATTATTTTGTGATTTATTTGCCGTTTCTACCCTACGGGTTTAGTTGACTCCATCTGTACAGCTGGTCGGCTGTTTCGCCGCTTGTTTTCCTCTACTTTCTGAAATTACGCGTTTGTCTTGGTTTACTGTTTTATAGTTCAGCCACTTATGATTTAAAGCTATTGATTTCTTATAAGTTCCGATTAAGTAAATCGAAGTAACACCGTCTGGAGGCGGCTTTAGTGTATGTTTAACCTAACGTTTTGGCCACTCATTGGTCCGTAAATCTCTGTGTTTATATGCCTGATAACCTGACTGCCCGCTCAGACGTAAGGATATGACGCTTTAAAATAATTACTAATTTCGTATAAACCCTGAAGCACCTTCAACAATTGTAATATCTGTTGTATGGCCATCCACCGTTACTACAGTTTCCCTTGTATCTATCGTAAATGTTATTAAGTTCCTTGTAGTAAAATTCTGTTCGCTTAAGATTAGTCAGTGTTGCCCTAAACTGATTTTTATGGTTGGCGCATTGTGTTCCTTACTGACAATTGTACATAAAATGTATTACTTGAAGCGGCTTTCCAGTGAAGATATATATCATTGGAATTTAAACTCTGTGCAGTTCTTAAGTACAGTCGAATGCTTGACAAATTGTTGTTTATAAATTATCTGTTACGGAGCAACGCTGTATGGCAGTTAATATTTCGGTTGCCATTGCTTGGTACTTGAATTATATTGATAATATAATTTCCGTAGAGTGATCTTTGTGCCTTTTTTACCATCTTACTTCCATCATTTCAAACGTAGTAATTAACTTCGTATTTTCTCATTCAGATAGTTTAATTTTTTCTGAAATAAACTGCTCAGATATATCAGGTTGACTTCCATTAGGTAGGTGGGTGCACAAAGCAACTGTTATCTGACTTATAAATCATAGAGTGCAGTAATCAGTCGCCCTTATTTAGATTTTTTAGGCAAATACAGATTACGGCTAGTAGCTAGCCATTCTCAATGCACTATTTTCTATTCTCAATATATATAAGTCCCTGTTGTTCTGGCGTTAGTCACAGATGTTTGAATACTACAGTAGTATTTAAACATTTGTGACTGACGCCTGAACAAGGGTAATCCTAGAAGGGGCCTCGTTGTACGATTTCGTGAGTCAGTCACAGTTGTTTGAATACTACAGTAGTATTTAAACATTTGTGACTGACGCCTGAACAAGGGTAATCCTTGAAGGGGCCTCGTTGTACGATTTCGTGGGGCAGTCACAGTTGTTTGAATACTACAGTAGTATTTAAACATTTGTGACTGACGCCTGAACAAGGGTAACCCTAGAAGGGGACTCGTTATACGATTTCGAGAGTCATTCACAGTTGTTTGAATACTACAGTAGTATTTAAACATTTGTGACTGACGCCTGAACAAGGGTAATCCTAGAAGGGGCTTCGTTGTACGATTTCGTGAGTCAGTCACAGTTGTTTGAATACTGCAGTAGTATACAGACATTTGTGACTGACGCTCTGTACAAGGGTAATCCTAGAAGGGGCCTCGTTGTACCACTTCGTGAGTCAGTCACAGTTGTTTGAATACTACAGTAGTATTTAAACATTTGTGACTGACGCCTGAACAAGGGTAATCCTTGAAGGGGCCTCGTTGTACGATTTCGTGGGGCAGTCACAGTTGTTTGAATACTACAGTAGTATTTAAACATTTGTGACTGACGCCTGAATAAGGGTAACCCTAGAAGGGGCCTCGTTATACGATTTCGAGAGTCAGTTACAGTTGTTTGAATACTACAGTAGTATTTAAACATTTGTGACTGACGCCTGAACAAGGGTAACCCTAGAAGGGGCCTCGTTATAAGATTTCGAGAGTCAGTCACAGTTGTTTGAATACAACAGTAGTATTTAAACATTTGTGACTGACGCCTGAACAAGGGTAATCCTAGAAGGGGCCTCGTTCTACGATTTCGTGAGTCAGTCGCAGTTGTTTGAATACTACAGTAGAATTTAAACATTTGTGACTGACGCCTGAACAAGTGTAATCCTAGAAGGGGCCTCGTTGTACGATTTCGAGGTGCAGTCATAGTTGTTTGAATACTACAGTAGTATTTAAACACTTGTGACTGACGCCTGAACAAGGGTAATACTAGAAGGGGCCTCGTTGTACGATTTCGTGAGTCAGTCACAGTTGTTTGAATACTACAGTAGTATTTAAACATTTGTGACTGACGCCTGAACAAGGGTAATCCTTGAAGGGGCCTCGTTGTACGATTTCGTGGGGCAGTCACAGTTGTTTGAATACTACAGTAGTATTTAAACATTTGTGACTGACGCCTGAACAAGGGTAACACTAGAAGGGGCCTCGTTATACGATTTCGAGAGTCAGTCACAGTTGTTTGAATACTACAGTAGTATTTAAACATTTGTGACTGACGCCTGAACAAGGGTAACCCTAGAAGGGGCCTCGTTATACGATTTCGAGAGTCAGTCACGGTTGTTTGAATACAACAGTAGTATTTAAACATTTGTGACTGACGCCTGAACAAGGGTAATCCTAGAAGGGGCCTCGTTCTACGATTTCGTGAGTCAGTCACAGTTGTTTGAATACTACAGTAGAATTTAAACATTTGTGACTGACGCCTGAACAAGTGTAATCCTAGAAGGGGCCTCGTTGTACGATTTCGTGAGTCAGTCACAGTTGTTTGAATACTACAGTAGTATTTAAACATTTGTGACTGACGCCTGAACAAGGGTAATCCTTGAAGGGGCCTCGTTGTACGATTTCGTGAGTCAGTCACAGTTGTTTGAATACTACAGTAGTATTTAAACATTTGTGACTCACGCCTGAACAAGGGTAATCCTTGAAGGGGCCTCGTTGTACGATTTCGTGGGGCAGTCACAGTTGTTTGAATACTACAGTAGTATTTAAACATTTGTGACTGACGCCTGAACAAGGGTAATCCTAGAAGGGGCCTCATTGTACGATTTCGTGGGGCAGTCACAGTTTTTTGAATACTACAGTAGTATTTAAACATTTGTGACTGACGCCTGAACAAGTGTAATCCTAGAAGGGGCCTCGTTGTACGATTTCGTGAGTCAGTCACAGTTGTTTGAATACTACAGTAGTATTTAAACATTTGTGACTGACGCCTGAACAAGGGTAATCCTAGAAGGGGCCTCGATCTACGATTTCGTGAGTCAGTCACAGTTGTTTGAATACTACACTAGAATTTAAACATTTGTGACTGACGCCTGAACAAGTGTAATCCTAGAAGGGGCCTCGTTGTACGATTTCGTGAGTCAGTCAAAGTTGTTTGAATACTACAGTAGTATTTAAACATTTGTGACTGACGCCTGAACAAGGGTAATCCTTGGAGGGGCCACGTTGTACGATTTCGTGGGGCAGTCACAGTTGTTTGAATACTACAGTAGTATTTAAACATTAGTGACTGACGCCTGAACAAGGGTAACCCTAGAAGGGGACTCGTTATACGATTTCGAGAGTCATTCACAGTTGTTTGAATACTACAGTAGTATTTAAACATTTGTGACTGACGCCTGAACAAGGGTAATCCTTGAAGGGGCCTCGTTGTACGATTTCGTGGGGCAGTCACAGTTGTTTGAATACTACAGTAGTATTTAAACATTAGTGACTGACGCCTGAACAAGGGTAACCCTAGAAGGGGACTCGTTATACGATTTCGAGAGTCATTCACAGTTGTTTGAATACTACAGTAGTATTTAAACATTTGTGACTGACGCCTGAACAAGGGTAATCCTTGAAGGGGCCTCGTTGTACGATTTCGTGAGTCAGTCACAGTTGTTTGAATACTGCAGTAGTATACAGACATTTGTGACTGACGCTCTGTACAAGGGTAATAATAGAAGGGGCCTCGTTGTACGATTTCGTGAGTCAGTCACAGTTGTTTGAATACTGCAGTAGTGTACAGACATTTGTGACTGACGCTCTGTACAAGGGTAATAATAGAAGGGGCCTCGTTGTACGATTTCGTGAGTCAGTCACAGTTGTTTGAATACTACAGTAGTATTTAAACATTTGTGACTGACGCCTGAACAAGGGTAACCCTAGAAGGGGCCTCGTTGTACGATTTCGTGGGTCAGTCACAGTTGTTTGAATACTACAGTAGTATTCAAACATTTGTGACTGACGCCTGAACAAGGGTAGTCCTAGAAGGTGCCTCGAAGTACGATATCGAGGGTCAGTCACAGTTGTTTGAATACTACATTAGTATTTAAACATTTGTGACTGGCGCCTGAACAAGGGTAATCCTAGAAGGGGCCTCGTTGTACGATTTCGTGAGTCAGCCACAGTTGTTTGAATACTACAGTAGTATTTAAACATTTGTGACTGACGCCTGAACAAGGGTAATCCTTGAAGGGGCCTTGTTGTACGATTTCGTGGGGCAGTCACAGTTGTTTGAATACTACAGTAGTATTTAAACATTTGTGACTGACGCCAGAACAAGGGTAATCCTAGAAGGGGCCTCGTTCTACGATTTCGTGAGTCAGTCACAGTTGTTTGAATACTACAGTAGAATTTAATCATTTGTGACTGACGCCTGAACAAGTGTAATCCTAGAAGGGGCCTCGTTCTACGATTTCGTGAGTCAGCCACAGTTGTTTGAATACTACAGTAGTATTTAAACATTTGTGACTGACGCCTGAACAAGGGTAATCCTTGAAGGGGCCTCGTTGTACGATTTCGTGAGTCAGTCACAGTTGTTTGAACACTATAGTAGTATTTAAACATTTGTGGCTGACGCCTGAACAAGGGTAATCCTTGAGGGGGCCTCATTGTACGATTTCGTGGGGCAGTCACAGTTGTTTGAATACTACAGTAGTATTTAAACATTTGTGACTGACGCCTGAACAAGGGTAACCCTAGAAGGGGCCTCGTTATACGATTTCGTGAGTCATTCACAGTTGTTTGAATACTACAGTAGTATTTCAACATTTGTGACTGACGCCTGAACAAGGGTAATCCTAGAAGGGGCTTCATTGTACGATTTCGTGGGTCAGTCACAGTTGTTTGAATACTGCAGTAGTATTTAAACATTTGTGACTGACGCTCTGTACAAGGGTAATTCTAGAAGGGGCCTCGTTGTACGATTTCGTGGGTCAGTCACAGTTGTTTGAATACTACAGTAGTATTCAAACATTGGTGACTGACGCCTGAACAAGGGTAGTCCTAGAAGGTGCCTCGTTGTACGATGTCGTGAGTCAGTCACAGTTGTTTGAATACTACATTAGTATTTAAACACTTGTGACTGACGCCTGAACAAGTTTAATCCTCGAAGGGGCCTCGTTGTACGATTTCGTGAGTCAGTCACAGTTGTTTGAATACAACAGTAGTATTTAAACATTTGTGACTGACGCCTGAACAAGGGTAATCCTAGAAGGGGCCTCGTTCTACGATTTCGTGAGCCAGTCACAGTTGTTTGAATAATACAGTAGAATTTAAACATTTGTGACTGACGCCTGAACAAGTGTAATCCTAGAAGGGGCCTCGTTGTACGATTTCGTGAGTCAGTCACAGTTGTTTGAATACTACAGTAGTATTTAAACATTTGTGACTGACGCCTGAACAAGGGTAATCCTTGAAGGGTCCTCGTTGTACGATTTCGTGAGTCAGTCACAGTTGTTTGAATACTACAGTAGTATTTAAACATTTGTGACTGACGCCTGAACAAGGGTAACCCTAGAAGGGGCCTCGTTATACGATTTCGAGAGTCAGTCACGGTTGTTTGAATACAACAGTAGTATTTAAACATTTGTGACTGACGCCTGAACAAGGGTAACCCTAGAAGGGGCCTCGTTGTACGATTTCGTGAGTCAGTCACAGTTGTTTGAATACTACAGTAGTATTTAAACATTTGTGACTGACGCCTGAACAAGGGTAATCCTTGAAGGGGCCTCGTTGTACGATTTCGTGGGGCAGTCACAGTTGTTTGAATACTACAGTAGTACTTAAACATTTGTGACTGACGCCTGAACAAGGGTAACCCTAGAAGGGGACTCGTTATACGATTTCGAGAGTCATTCACAGTTGTTTGAATACTACAGTAGTATTTAAACATTTGTGACTGACGCCTGAACAAGGGTAATCCTAGAAGGGGCTTCGTTGTACGGTTTCGTGAGTCAGTCACAGTTGTTTGAATACTGCAGTAGTATACAGACATTTGTGACTGACGCTCTGTACAAGGGTAATCCTAGAAGGGGCCTCGTTGTACGATTTCATGGGTCAGTCACAGTTGTTTAAATACTACAGTAGTATTCAAACATTGGTGACTGACGCCTGAAGAAGGGTAGTCCTAGAAGGTGCCTCGTTGTACGATGTCGAGGGTCAGTCACAGTTGTTTGAATACTACATTAGTATTTAAACATTTGTGACTGACGCCTGAACAAGGGTAGTCCTAGAAGGTGCCTCGACGAACGATATCGAGGGTCAGTCACAGTTGTTTGAATACTACATTAGTATTTAAACATTTGTGACTGACGCCTGAACAAGGGTAATCCTAGAAGGGGCCTCGTTCTACGATTTCGTGAGTCAGTCACAGTTGTTTGAATACTACAGTAGTATTTAAACATTTGTGACTGACGCCTGAACAAGGGTAATAATTGAAGGGGCCTCATTGTACGATTTCGTGGGGCAGTCACAGTTGTTTGATTACTACAGTAGTATTTAAACATTTGTGACTGACGCCTGAACAAGGGTAACCCTAGAAGGGGCCTCGTTATACGATTTCGTGAGTCAGTCACAGTTGTTTGAATACTACAGTAGTATTTAAACATTTGTGACTGACGCCTGAACAAGGGTAATCCTAGAAGGGGCCTCGTTCTACGATTTCGTGAGTCAGTCACAGTTGTTTGAATGCTACAGTAGAATTTAAACATTTGTGACTGACGCCTGAACAAGTGTAATCCTAGAAGGGGCCTCGTTGTACGATTTCGTGAGTCAGTCACAGTTGTTTGAATACTACAGTAGTATTTAAACATTTGTGACTGACGCCTGAACAAGGGTAATCCTTGAAGGGGCCTCGTTGTACGATTTCGTGAGTCAGTCATAGTTGTTTGAATACTACAGTAGTATTTAAACATTTGTGACTGACGCCTGAACAAGGGTAATAATTGAAGGGGCCTCATTGTACGATTTCGTGGGGCAGTCACAGTTGTTTGATTACTACAGTAGTATTTAAACATTTGTGACTGACGCCTGAACAAGGGTAACCCTAGAAGGGGCCTCGTTATACGATTTCGTGAGTCAGTCACAGTTGTTTGAATACTACAGTAGTATTTAAACATTTGTGACTGACGCCTGAACAAGGGTAATCCTAGAAGGTGCCTCGTTGTACGATGTCGAGGGTCAGTCACAGTTGTTTGAATACTACATTAGTATTTAAACATTTGTGACTGACGCCTGAACAAGGGTAATCCTAGAAGGGGCCTCATTGTACGATTTCGTGACTCAGTCACAGTTGTTTGAATACTACATTAGTATTTAAACATTTGTGGCTGACGCCTGAACAAGAGTAATCCTAGAAGGGGCCTCGTTGTACGATTTCGTGAGTCAGTCACAGTTGTTTGAATACTACAGTAGTATTTAAACATTTGTGACTGACGCCTGAACAAGGGTAATCCTAGAAGTGGCCTCGTTGTACGATTTCGTGAGTCAGACACAGTTGTTTGAATACTACAGTAGTATTTAAACATTTGTGACTGACGCCTGAACAAGGGTAATCCTTGAAGGGGGCCTCGTTGTACGATTCCGTGGGGCAGTCACAGTTGTTTGAATACTACAGTAGTATTTAAACATTTGTGAATGACGCATGAACAAGGGTAACCCTAGAAGGGGCCTCGTTATACGATTTCGTGAGTCATTCACATTTGTTTGAATACTACAGTAGTATTTAAACATTTGTCACTGACGCCTGAACAAGGGTAATCCTAGAAGGGGCTTCATTGTACGATTTCGTGGGTCAGTCACAGTTGCTTGAATACTGCAGTAGTATACAGACATTTGTGACTGACGCCCTGTACAAGGGTAATTCTAGAAGAGGCCGCGTTGTACGTTTTCGTGGGTCAGTCACAGTTGTTTGAATACTACAGTAGTATTGAAACATTGGTGACTGACGCCTGAACAATGGTGGTCCTAGAAGGTGCCTCGAAGTACGATGTCGAGGGACAGTCACAGTTGCTTGAATACTACAGTAGTATTTAAACATTTGTGACTGACGCCTGAACAAGGGTAATCCTAGAAGGGGCCTCGTTGTACGATTTCATGGGTCAGTCACAGTTGTTTGAATACTACATTAGTATTTAAACATTTGTGGCTGACGCCTGAACAAGAGTAATCCTAGAAGGGGCCTCGTTGTACTATTTCGTGAGTCAGTCACAGTTGTTTGAATACTACAGTAGTATTTAAACATTTGTGACTGACGCCTGAACAAGGGTAATCCTAGAAGGGGCCTCGTTCTACGATTTCGTGAGTCAGTCACAGTTGTTTGAATACTACAATAGTATTTAAACATTTGTGACTGACGCCTGAACGAGGGTAATCCTTGAAGGGGCCTCGTTGTACGATTTCGTGGGGCAGTCACAGTTGTTTGAATACTACAGTAGTATTTAAACGTTTGTGACTGACGCCTGAACAAGGGTAATCCTTGAAGGGGCCTCGTTGTACGATTTCGTGAGTCAGTCACAGTTGTTTGAATACTACAGTAGTATTTAAACATTTGTGACCTACGCCTGAACAAGGGTAATCCTTGAAGGGGCTTCGTTGTACGATTTCGTGGGTCAGTCACAGTTGTTTGAATACTGCAGTAGTATACAGACATTTGTGACTGACGCTCTGTACAAGGGTAATTCTAGAAGGGGCCTCGTTGTACGATTTCGTGGGTCAGTCACAGTTGTTTGAATACTACAGTAGCATTTAAACATTTGTGTCTGACGCCTGAACAAGGGTAATCCTAGAAGGGGCCTCGTTGTACGATTTCGTGAGTCAGTCACAGTTGTTTGAATACTACATTAGTATTTAAACATTTGTGACTGACGCCTGAACAAGAGTAATCCTAGAAGGAGCCTCGTTGTACGATTTCGTGAGTCAGTCACAGTTGTTTGAATACTACAGTAGTATTTCAACATTTGTGACTGACGCCTGAACAAGGGTAATCCTAGAAGGGGCCTCATTGTACAATTTCGAGGTGCAGTCACAGTTTTTTGAATACTACAGTAGTATTTAAACATTTGTGACTGACGCCTGAACAAGTGTAATCCTAGAAGGGGCCTCGTTGTACGATTTCGTGATTCAGTCACAGTTGTTTGCATACTACATTAGTATTTAAACATTTGTGACTGACGCCTGAACAAGGGTAATCCTAGAAGTGGCCTCGTTCTACGATTTCGTGAGTCAGTCACATTTGTTTGAATACTACAGTAGTATTTGAAAATTTGTGACTGACGCCTGAACAAGGGTAGTCCTAGAAGAGGCCTCGTTGTACGATTTCGTGAGTCAGTCACAGTTGTTTGAATACTACAGTAGTATTTAAACATTTGTAACCGACGCCTGAACAAGGGTAATCCTTGAAGGGGCCTCGTTGTACGATTTCGTGGGGCAGTCACAGTTGTTTGAATACTACAGTAGTATTTAAACATTTGTGACTGACGCCTGAACAAGGGTAATCCTAGAAGGGGGCTCGTTAAATGATTTTGTGAGTCATTCGCAGTTGTTTGAATACTACAGTAGTATTTAAACATTTGTGACTGACGCCTGAACAAGAGTAATCCTAGAAGGGGCCTCGTTATATGATTTTGTGAGTCATTCGCAGTTGTTTGAATACTACAGTAGTATTTAAACATTTGTGTCTGACGCCTGAACAAGGGTAATCCTAGAAGGGGCCTCGTTGTACGATTTCGTGACTCAGTCACAGTTTTTTGAATACTACAGTAGTATTTGACCATTTGTGGCTGACGCCTGAACAAGGGTAATCCTAGAAGGGGCCTCGTTGTACGATTTCGTGAGTCAGTCACAGTTGTTTGAATACTACAGTAGTATTTAAACATATGTGACTGACGCCTGAACAAGGGTAATCCTAGAAGGGGCCTCGTTGTACGATTTCGTGAGTCAGTCACAGTTGTTTGAATACTACAGTAGTATTTAAACATTTGTGACTGACGCCTGAACAAGGGTAATCCTTGAAGGGGCCTCGTTGTACGATTTCGTGGGGCAGTCACAGTTGTTTGAATACTACAGTAGTATTTAAACATTTGTGACTGACGCCTGAACAAGGGTAACCCTAGAAGGGGCCTCGTTATACGATTTCGAGAGTCAGTCACAGTTGTTTGAATACTACAGTAGTATTTAAACATTTGTGACTGACGCCTGAACAAGGGTAACCCTAGAAGGGGCCTCGTTATACGATTTCGAGAGTCAGTCACGGTTGTTTGAATACAACAGTAGTATTTAAACATTTGTGACTGACGCCTGAACAAGGGTAATCCTAGAAGGGGCCTCGTTATACGATTTCGTGAGTCAGTCACAGTTGTTTGAATACTACAGTAGAATTTTAACATTTGTGACTGACGCCTGAACAAGTGTAATCCTAGAAGGGGCCTCGTTGTACGATTTCGTGAGTCAGTCACAGTTGTTTGAATACTACAGTAGTATTTAAACATTTGTGACTGACGCCTGAACAAGGGTAATCCTTGAAGGGGCCTCGTTGTACGATTTCGTGAGTCAGTCACAGTTGTTTGAATACTGCAGTAGTATTTAAACATTTGTGACTCACGCCTGAACAAGGGTAATCCTTGAAGGGGCCTCGTTGTACGATTTCGTGGGGCAGTCACAGTTGTTTGAATACTACAGTAGTATTTAAACATTTGTGACTGACGCCTGAACAAGGGTAATCCTAGAAGGGGCCTCGTTGTACGATTTCGTGGGGCAGTCACAGTTGTTTGAATACTACAGTAGTATTTAAACATTTGTGACTGACGCCTGAACAAGTGTAATTCTAGAAGGGGCCTCGTTGTACGATTTCGTGAGTCAGTCACAGTTGTTTGAATACTACAGTAGTATTTAAACATTTGTGACTGACGCCTGAACAAGGGTAATCCTAGAAGGGGCCTCGTTCTACGATTTCGTGAGTCAGTCACAGTTGTTTGAATACTACAGTAGAATTTAAACATTTGTGACTGACGCCTGAACAAGTGTAATCCTAGAAGGGGCCTCGTTGTACGATTTCGTGAGTCAGTCACAGTTGTTTGAATACTACAGTAGTATTTAAACATTTGTGACTGACGCCTGAACAAGGGTAATCCTTGAAGGGGCCTCGTTGTACGATTTCGTGGGGCAGTCACAGTTGTTTGAATACTACAGTAGTATTTAAACATTTGTGACTGACGCCTGAACAAGGGTAATCCTTGAAGGGGCCTCGTTATATGATTTTGTGAGTCATTCACAGTTGTTTGAATACTACAGTAGTATTTAAACATTTGTGACTGACGCCTGAACAAGGGTAATCCTAGAATTGGCCTCATTGTACGATTTCGAGGTGCAGTCACAGTTTTTTGAATACTACAGTAGTATTTAAACGTTTGTGACTGACGCCTGAACAAGGGTAATCCTAGAAGGGGCCTCGTTATATGATTTTGTGAGTCATTCGCAGTTGTTTGAATACTACAGTAGTATTTAAACATTTGTGACTGACGCCTGAACAAGGGTAATCCTAGAAGGGGCCTCGTTATATGATTTTGTGAGTCATTCGCAGTTGTTTGAATACTACAGTAGTATTTAAACATTTGTGTCTGACGCCTGAACAAGGGTAATCCTAGAAGGGGCCTCGTTGTACGATTTCGTGACTCAGTCACAGTTGTTTGAATACTACATTAGTATTTAAACATTTGTGACTGACGTCTGAACAAGAGTAATCCTAGAAGGGGCCTCGTTGTACGATTTCGTGAGTCAGTCACAGTTGTTTGAATACTACAGTAGTATTTAAACATTTGTGACAGACGCCTGAACAAGGGTAATCCTAGAAGGGGCCTCGTTGTACGATTTCGTGAGTCAGTCACAGTAGTTTGAATACTACAGTAGTATTTAAACATTTGTGTCTGACGCCTGAACAAGGGTAATCCTAGAAGGGGCCTCGTTCTACGATTTCGTGAGTCAGTCACAGTTGTTTGAATACTACAGTAGCATTTAAACATTTGTGACTGACGCCTGAACAAGAGTAATCCTAGAAGGAGCCTCGTTGTACGATTTCGTGAGTCAGTTACAGTTGTTTGAATACTACAGTAGTATTTAAACATTTGTGACTGACGCCTGAACAAGGGTAATCCTAGAAGGGGCCTCGTTGTACGATTTCGTGAGTCAGTCACATTTGTTTGAATACTACAGTAGTATTTAAACATTTGTGACTGACGCCTGAACAAGGGTAATCCTAGAAGGGGCCTCGTTGTACGATTTCGTAACTCAGTCACAGTTGTTTGAATACTACATTAGTATTTAAACATTTGTGACTGACGCCTGAACAAGAGTAATCCTAGAAGGAGCCTCGTTGTACGATTTCGTGACTCAGTCACAGTTGTTTGAATACTACAGTAGTATTTAAACATTTGTGACTGACGCCTGAACAAGAGTAATCCTAGAAGGAGCCTCGTTGTACGATTTCGTGAGTCAGTCACAGTTGTTTGAATACTACAGTAGTATTTAAACATTTGTGTCTGACGCCTGAACAAGGGTAATCCTAGAAGGGGCCTCGTTGTACGATTTCGTGAGTCAGTCACAGTTGTTTGAATACTACAGTAGTATTTAAACATTTGTGACTGACGCCTGAACAAGGGTAATCCTAGAAGGGGCCTCGTTGTACGATTTCGTGAGTCAGTCACAGTTGTTTGAATACTACAGTAGTATTTAAACATTTGTGTCTGACGCCTGAACAAGGGTAATCCTAGAAGGGGCCTCGTTGTACGATTTCGTGACTCAGTCACAGTTTTTTGAATACTACAGTAGTATTTGATTTGTGACTGACGCCTGAACAAGGGTAATCCTAGAAGGGGCCTCGTTGTACGATTTCGTGACTCAGTCACAGTTGTTTGAATACTACATTAGTATTTAAACATTTGTGTCTGACGCCTGAACAAGGGTAATCCTAGAAGGGGCCTCGTTGTACGATTGCGTGACTCAGTCACAGTTTTTTGAATACTACAGTAGTATTTAAACATTTGTGACTGACGCCTGACAAGGGTAATCCTAGAAGGGGCCTCGTTGTACGATTTCGTGAGTCAGTCACAGTTGTTTGAATACTACAGTAGTATTTAAACATTTGTGACTGACGCCTGAACAAGAGTAATCCTAGAAGGAGCCTCGTTGTACGATTTCGTGACTCAGTCACAGTTGTTTGAATACTACAGTAGCATTTAAACATTTGTGACTGACGCCTGAACAAGAGTAATCCTAGAAGGAGCCTCGTTGTACGATTTCGTGAGTCAGTCACAGTTGTTTGAATACTACAGTAGTATTTAAACATTTGTGACTGACGCCTGAACAAGAGTAATCCTAGAAGGGGCCTCGTTGTACGATGTCGTGAGTCAGTCACAGTTGTTTGAATACTACAGTAGTATTTAAACATTTGTGTCTGGCGCCTGAACAAGGGTAATCCTAGAAGGGGCCTCGTTGTACGATTTCGTGACTCAGTCACAGTTTTTTGAATACTACAGTAGTATTTGACCATTTGTGACTGACGCCTGAACAAGGGTAATCCTAGAAGGGGCCTCGTTCCTCGATTTCGTGAGTCAACCACAGTTGTTTGAATACTACAGTAGTATTTAAACATTTGTGACTGACGCCTGAACAAGAGTAATCCTAGAAGGAGCCTCGTTGTACGATTTCGTGAGTCAGTCACAGTTGTTTGAATACTACAGTAGTATTTAAACATTTGTGACTGACGCCTGAACAAGGGTAATCCTAGAAGGGCCCTCGTTGTACGATTTCGTGAGTCAGTCACAGTTGTTTGAATACTACAGTAGTATTTAAACATTTGTGACTGACGCCTGAACAAGGGTAATCCTAGAAGGGGCCTCGTTGTACGATTACGTGACTCAGTCACAGTTGTTGGAATACTACATTAGTATTTAAACATTTGTGACTGACGCCTGAACAAGAGTAATCCTAGAAGGATTCTCGTTGTACGATTTCGTGAGTCAGTCACAGTTGTTTGAATACTACAGTAGTATTTAAACATTTGTGACTGACGCCTGAACAAGGGTAATCCTAGAAGGGGCCTCGTTCTACGATTTCGTGAGTCAACCACAGTTGTTTGAATACTACAGTAGTATTTAAACATTTGTGACTGACGCCTGAACAAGAGTAATCCTAGAAGGAGCCTCGTTGTACGATTTCGTGAGTCAGTCACAGTTGTTTGAATACTACATTAGTATTTAAACATTTGTGACTGACGCCTGAACAAGGGTAATCCTAGAAGGGGCCTCGTTGTACGATTTCCTGAGTCAGTCACAGTTGTTTGAATATTACAGTAGTATTTAAACATTTGTGACTGACGCCTGAACAAGGGTAATCCTAGAAGGATCCTCGTTGTACGATTTCGTGACTCAGTCACAGTTGTTGGAATACTACATTAGTATTGAAACATTTGTGACTGACGCCTGAACAAGAGTAATCCTAGAAGGAGCCTCGTTGTACGATTTCGTGACTCAGTCACAGTTGTTTGAATACTACATTAGTATTTAAACATTTGTGACTGACGCCTGAACAAGAGTAATCGTAGAAGGAGCCTCGTTGTACGATTTCGTGAGTCAGTCACAGTTTTTTGAATACTACAGTAGTATTTGACCATTTGTGACTGACGCCTGAACAAGGGTAATCCTAGAAGGGGCCTCGTTGTACGATTTCGTGACTCAGTCACAGTTGTTTGAATACTACATTAGTATTTAACATTTGTGTCTGACGCCTGAACAAGGGTAATCCTAGAAGGGGCCTCGTTGTACGATTTCGTGACTCAGTCACAGTTTTTTGAATACTACAGTAGTATTTGACCATTTGTGACTGACGCCTGAACAAGGGTAATCCTAGAAGGGGCCTCGTTGTACGATTTCGTGAGTCAGTCACAGTTGTTTGAATACTACAGTAGTATTTAAACATTTGTGACTGACGCCTGAACAAGAGTAATCCTAGAAGGAGCCTCGTTGTACGATTTCGTGACTCAGTCACAGTTGTTTGAATACTACAGTAGCATTTAAACATTTGTGACTGACGCCTGAACAAGAGTAATCCTAGAAGGAGCCTCGTTGTACGATTTCGTGAGTCAGTCACAGTTGTTTGAATACTACAGTAGTATTTAAACAATTGTGACTGACGCCTGAACAAGGGTAATCCTAGAAGGGGCCTCGTTGTACGATTTCGTGAGTCAGTCACAGTTGTTTGAATACTACAGTAGTATTTAAACATTTGTGTCTGACGCCTGAACAAGGGTAATCCTAGAAGGGGCCTCGTTGTACGATTTCGTGACTCAGTCACAGTTTTTTGAATACTACAGTAGTATTTGACCATTTGTGACTGACGCCTGAACAAGGGTAATCCTAGAAGTTGCCTCGTTCTACGATTTCGTGAGTCAACCACAGTTGTTTGAATACTACAGTAGTATTTAAACATTTGTGACTGACGCCTGAACAAGAGTAATCCTAGAAGGAGACTCGTTGTAAGATTTCGTGAGTCAGTCACAGTTGTTTGAATACTACAGTAGTATTTAAACATTTGTGACTGACGCCTGAACAAGGGTAATCCTAGAAGGGGCCTCGTTGTACGATTTCGTGAGTCAGTCACAGTTGTTTGAATACTACAGTAGTATTTAAACATTTGTGACTGACGCCTGAACAAGGGTAATCCTAGAAGGGGCCTCGTTGTACGATTTCGTGACTCAGTCATAGTTGTTGGAATACTACATTAGTATTTAAACATTTGTGACTGACGCCTGAACAAGAGTAATCCTAGAAGGAGCCTCGTTGTACGATTTCGTGACTCAGTCACAGTTGTTTGAATACTACATTAGTATTTAAACATTTGTGACTGACGCCTGAACAAGAGTAATCGTAGAAGGAGCCTCGTTGTACGATTTCGTGAGTCAGTCACAGTTGTTTGAATACTACAGTAGTATTTAAACATTTGTGTCTGACGCCTGAACAAGGGTAATCCTAGAAGGGACCTCGTTGTACGATTTCGTGACTCAGTCACAGTTTTTTGAATACTACAGTAGTATTTGACCATTTGTGACTGACGCCTGAACAAGGGTAATCCTAGAAGGGGCCTCGTTGTACGATTTCGTGAGTCAGTCACAGTTGTTTGAATACTACAGTAGTATTTAAACATTTGTGACTGACGCCTGAACAAGAGTAATCCTAGAAGGAGCCTCGTTGTACGATTTCGTGACTCAGTCACAGTTGTTTGAATACTACAGTAGCATTTAAACATTTGTGACTGACGCCTGAACAAGAGTAATCCTAGAAGGAGCCTCGTTGTACGATTTCGTGAGTCAGTCACAGTTGTTTGAATACTACAGTAGTATTTGACCATTTGTGACTGACGCCTGAACAAGGGTAATCCTAGAAGGGGCCTCGTTGTACGATTTCGTGACTCAGTCACAGTTGTTTGAATACTACATAATATTTAAACATTTGTGTCTGACGCCTGAACAAGGGTAATCCTAGAAGGGGCCTCGTTGTACGATTTCGTGACTCAGTCACAGTTTTTTGAATACTACAGTAGTATTTAAACATTTGTGACTGACGCCTGAACAAGGGTAATCCTAGAAGGGGCCTCGTTGTACGATTTCGTGAGTCAGTCACAGTTGTTTGAATACTACAGTAGTATTTAAACATTTGTGACTGACGCCTGAACAAGAGTAATCCTAGAAGGAGCCTCGTTGTACGATTTCGTGACTCAGTCACAGTTGTTTGAATACTACAGTAGCATTTAAACATTTGTGACTGACGCCTGAACAAGAGTAATCCTAGAAGGAGCCTCGTTGTACGATTTCGTGAGTCAGTCACAGTTGTTTGAATACTACAGTAGTATTTAAACATTTGTGACTGACGCCTGAACAAGAGTAATCCTAGAAGGGGCCTCGTTGTACGATTTCGTGAGTCAGTCACAGTTGTTTGAATACTACAGTAGTATTTAAACATTTGTGTCTGACGCCTGAACAAGGGTAATCCTAGAAGGGGCCTCGTTGTACGATTTCGTGACTCAGTCACAGTTTTTTGAATACTACAGTAGTATTTGACCATTTGTGACTGACGCCTGAACAAGGGTAATCCTAGAAGGGGCCTCGTTCTACGATTTCGTGAGTCAACCACAGTTGTTTGAATACTACAGTAGTATTTAAACATTTGTGACTGACGCCTGAACAAGAGTAATCCTAGAAGGAGCCTCGTTGTACGATTTCGTGAGTCAGTCACAGTTGTTTGAATACTACAGTAGTATTTAAACATTTGTGACTGACGCCTGAACAAGGGTAATCCTAGAAGGGGCCTCGTTGTACGATTTCGTGAGTCAGTCACAGTTGTTTGAATACTACAGTAGTATTTAAACATTTGTGACTGACGCCTGAACAAGGGTAATCCTAGAAGGGGCCTCGTTGTACGATTACGTGACTCAGTCACAGTTGTTGGAATACTACATTAGTATTTAAACATTTGTGACTGACGCCTGAACAAGAGTAATCCTAGAAGGAGCCTCGTTGTACGATTTCGTGACTCAGTCACAGTTGTTTGAATACTACAGTAGTATTTAAACATTTGTGACTGACGCCTGAACAAGGGTAATCCTAGAAGGGGCCTCGTTGTACGATTTCGTGAGTCAGTCACAGTTGTTTGAATACTACAGTAGTATTTAAACATTTGTGTCTGACGCCCGAACAAGGGTAATCCTAGAAGGGGCCTCGTTGTACGATTTCGTGACTCAGTCACAGTTTTTTGAATACTACAGTAGTATTTGACCATTTGTGACTGACGCCTGAACAAGGGTAATCCTAGAAGGGGCCTCGTTCTACGATTTCGTGAGTCAACCACAGTTGTTTGAATACTACAGTAGTATTTAAACATTTGTGACTGACGCCTGAACAAGAGTAATCCTAGAAGGAGCCTCGTTGTACGATTTCGTGAGTCAGTCACAGTTGTTTGAATACTACAGTAGTATTTAAACATTTGTGACTGACGCCTGAACAAGGGTAATCCTAGAAGGGGCCTCGTTGTACGATTTCCTGAGTCAGTCACAGTTGTTTGAATACTACAGTAGTATTTAAACATTTGTGACTGACGCCTGAACAAGGGTAATCCTAGAAGGATCCTCGTTGTACGATTTCGTGACTCAGTCACAGTTGTTGGAATACTACATTAGTATTTAAACATTTGTGACTGACGCCTGAACAAGAGTAATCCTAGAAGGAGCCTCGTTGTACGATTTCTTGACTCAGTCACAGTTGTTTGAATACTACATTAGTATTTAAACATTTGTGACTGACGCCTGAACAAGAGTAATCGTAGAAGGAGCCTCGTTGTACGATTTCGTGAGTCAGTCACAGTTTTTTGAATACTACAGTAGTATTTGACCATTTGTGACTGACGCCTGAACAAGGGTAATCCTAGAAGGGGCCTCGTTGTACGATTTCGTGACTCAGTCACAGTTGTTTGAATACTACATTAGTATTTAAACATTTGTGTCTGACGCCTGAACAAGGGTAATCCTAGAAGGGGCCTCGTTGTACGATTTCGTGACTCAGTCACAGTTTTTTGAATACTACAGTAGTATTTGACCATTTGTGACTGACGCCTGAACAAGGGTAATCCTAGAAGGGGCCTCGTTGTACGATTTCGTGAGTCAGTCACAGTTGTTTGAATACTACAGTAGTATTTAAACATTTGTGACTGACGCCTGAACAAGAGTAATCCTAGAAGGAGCCTCGTTGTACGATTTCGTGACTCAGTCACAGTTGTTTGAATACTACAGTAGCATTTAAACATTTGTGACTGACGCCTGAACAAGAGTAATCCTAGAAGGATCCTCGTTGTACGATTTCGTGAGTCAGTCACAGTTGTTTGAATACTACAGTAGTATTTAAACAATTGTGACTGACGCCTGAACAAGGGTAATCCTAGAAGGGGCCTCGTTGTACGATTTCGTGAGTCAGTCACAGTTGTTTGAATACTACAGTAGTATTTAAACATTTGTGTCGGACGCCTGAACAAGGGTAATCCTAGAAGGGGCCTCGTTGTACGATTTCGTGACTCAGTCACAGTTTTTTGAATACTACAGTAGTATTTGACCATTTGTGACTGACGCCTGAACAAGGGTAATCCTAGAAGTTGCCTCGTTCTACGATTTCGTGAGTCAACCACAGTTGTTTGAATACTACAGTAGTATTTAAACATTTGTGACTGACGCCTGAACAAGAGTAATCCTAGAAGGAGCCTCGTTGTACGATTTCGTGAGTCAGTCACAGTTGTTTGAATACTACAGTAGTATTTAAACATTTGTGACTGACGCCTGAACAAGGGTAATCCTAGAAGGGGCCTCGTTGTACGATTTCGTGAGTCAGTCACAGTTGTTTGAATACTACAGTAGTATTTAAACATTTGTGTCTGACGCCTGAACAAGGGTAATCCTAGAAGGGGCCTCGTTGTACGATTTCGTGACTCAGTCACAGTTTTTTGAATACTACAGTAGTATTTGACCATTTGTGACTGACGCCTGAACAAGGGTAATCCTAGAAGTTGCCTCGTTGTACGATTTCGTGACTCAGTCACAGTTGTTGGAATACTACATTAGTATTTAAACATTTGTGACTGACGCCTGAACAAGAGTAATCCTAGAAGGAGCCTCGTTGTACGATTTCGTGACTCAGTCACAGTTGTTTGAATACTACATTAGTATTTAAACATTTGTGACTGACGCCTGAACAAGAGTAATCGTAGAAGGAGCCTCGTTGTACGATTTCGTGAGTCAGTCACAGTTGTTTGAATACTACAGTAGTATTTAAACATTTGTGTCTGACGCCTGAACAAGGGTAATCCTAGAAGGGGCCTCGTTGTACGATTTCGTGAGTCAGTCACAGTTGTTTGAATACTACAGTAGTATTTAAACATTTGTGACTGACGCCTGAACAAGAGTAATCCTAGAAGGAGCCTCGTTGTACGATTTCGTGACTCAGTCACAGTTGTTTGAATACTACAGTAGTATTTAAACATTTGTGACTGACGCCTGAACAAGGGTAATCCTAGAAGGGGCCTCGTTGTACGATTTCGTGACTCAGTCACAGTTGTTGGAATACTACATTAGTATTTAAACATTTGTGACTGACGCCTGAACAAGAGTAATCCTAGAAGGAGCCTCGTTGTACGATTTCGTGACTCAGTCACAGTTGTTTGAATACTACATTAGTATTTAAACATTTGTGACTGACGCCTGAACAAGAGTAATCGTAGAAGGAGCCTCGTTGTACGATTTCGTGAGTCAGTCACAGTTGTTTGAATACTACAGTAGTATTTAAACATTTGTGTCTGACGCCTGAACAAGGGTAATCCTAGAAGGGGCCTCGTTGTACGATTTCGTGAGTCAGTCACAGTTGTTTGAATACTACAGTAGTATTTAAACATTTGTGACTGACGCCTGAACAAGAGTAATCCTAGAAGGAGCCTCGTTGTACGATTTCGTGACTCAGTCACAGTTGTTTGAATACTACAGTAGTATTTAAACATTTGTGACTGACGCCTGGACAAGAGTAATCCTAGAAGGAGCCTCGTTGTACGATTTCGTGAGTCTGTCACAGTTGTTTGAATACTACAGTAGTATTTAAACATTTGTGTCTGACGCCTGAACAAGGGTAATCCTAGAAGGGGCCTCGTTGTACGATTTCGTGAGTCAGTCACAGTTGTTTGAATACTACATTAGTATTTAACATTTGTGACTGACGCCTGAACAAGGGTAATCCTAGAAGAGGCCTCGTTGTACGATTTCGTGAGTCAGTCACAGTTGTTTGAATACTACAGTAGTATTTAAACATTTGTGTCTGACGCCTGAACAAGGGTAATCCTAGAAGGGGCCTCGTTGTACGATTTCGTGACTCAGTCACAGTTGTTTAAATACTACAGTAGTATTTAAACATTTGTGACTGACGCCTGAACAAGGGAAATCCTAGAAGGGGCCTCGTTGTACGATTTCGTGAGTCAGTCACAGTTGTTTGAATACTACAGTAGTATTTAAACATTTGTGACTGATGCCTGAACAAGAGTAATCCTAGAAGGAGCCTCGTTGTACGATTTCGTGAGTCAGTCACAGTTGTTTGAATACTACAGTAGTATTTAAACATTTGTGTCTGACGCCTGAACAAGGGTAATCCTAGAAGGGGCCTCGTTGTACGATTTCGTGGGGCAGTCACAGTTGTTTGATTACTACAGTAGTATTTAAACATTTGTGACTGACGCCTGAACAAGGGTAACCCTAGAAGGGGCCTCGTTATACGATTTCGTGAGTCAGTCACAGTTGTTTGAATACTACAGTAGTATTTAAACATTTTTGACTGACGCCTGAACAAGGGTAATCCTAGAAGGGGCCTCGTTGTACGATTTCGTGAGTCAGTCACAGTTGTTTGAATACTACAGTAGTATTTAAACATTTGTGACTGACGCCTGAACAAGGGTAATCCTAGAAGGGGCCTCGTTGTACGATTTCGTGAGTTAGTCACAGTTGTTTGAATACTACAGTAGTATTTAAACATTTGTGACTGACGCCTGAACGAGAGTAATCCTAGAAGGAGCCTCGTTGTACGATTTCGTGAGTCAGTCACAGTTGTTTGAATACTACAGTAGTATTTAAACATTTGTGACTGACGCCTGAACAACGGTAATCCTAGAAGGGGCCTCGTTGTATGATTTCGTGAGTCAGTCACAGTTGTTTGAATACTACAGTAGTATTTAAACATTTGTGACTGACGCCTGAACAAGGGTAATCCTAGAAGGGGCCTCGTTGTACGATTTCGTGACTCAGTCACAGTTTTTTGAATACTACAGTAGTATTTGACCAATTTTGACTGACGCCTGAACAAGGGTAATCCTAGAAGGGGCCTCGTTGTACGATTTCGTTTGTCAGTCACAGTTGTTTGAATACTACAGTAGTATTTAAACATTTGTAACTGACGCCTGAACAAGGGTAATCCTTGAAGGGGCCTCGTTGTACGATTTCGTGAGTCAGTTGTTTGAATACTACAGTAGTATTTAAACATTTGTGACTGACGCCTGAACAAGGGTAATCCTAGAAGGGGCCTCGTTATATGATTTTGTGAGTCATTCACAGTTGTTTGAATACTACAGTAGTATTTAAACATTTGTGACTGACGCCTGAACAAGGGTAATCGTAGAAGGGGTCTCATTGTACGATTTCGATGTGCAGTCACAATTTTTTGAATACTACAGTAGTATTTGAACATTTGTGACTGACGCCTGAACAAGGGTAATCCTAGAAGGGGCCTCGTTGTACGATTTCGTGAGTCAGTCACAGTTGTTTGAATACTACAGTAGTATTTAAACATTTGTAACTGACGCCTGAACAAGAGTAATCCTAGAAGGAGCCTCGTTGTACGATTTCGTGAGTCAGTCACAGTTGTTTGAATACTACAGTAGTATTTAAACATTTGTGACTGACGCCTGAACAAGGGTAATCCTAGAAGGGGCCTCGTTGTACGATTTCGAGGTGCAGTCACAATTTTTTGAATACTACAGTAGTATTTGAACATTTGTGACTGACGCCTGAACAAGGGTAATCCTAGAAGGGGCCTCGTTGTACGATTTCGTGAATCAGTCACAGTTGTTTGAATACTACAGTAGTATTTAAACATTTGTGACTGACGCCTGAACAAGAGTAATCCTAGAAGGAGCCTCGTTGTACGATTTCGTGAGTCAGTCACAGTTGTTTGAATACTACAGTAGTATTTAAACATTTGTGACTGACGCCTGAACAAGGGTAATCCTAGAAGGGGCCTCATTGTACGATTTCGAGGTGCAGTCACAATTTTTTGAATACTACAGTAGTATTTGAACATTTGTGACTGACGCCTGAACAAGGGTAATCCTAGAAGGGTCCTCGTTGTACGATTTCGTTAGTCAGTCACAGTTGTTTGAATACTACAGTAGTATTTAAACATTTGTGACTGACGCCTGAACAAGGGTAATCCTAGAAGGGGCTTCGTTGTACGATTTCGTGGGTCAGTCACAGTTTTGAGGATAGGAAATAGTGCATTGAGATTGGCTAGTAGCCGAAATCTGTATTTGCGTAATAAAATCTAAAAAAGGACGACTGATTGGTCTGATCCTGTCTCGTTCAAAAACCTAGAGCAACTGGGCATGGAACGTTAGTCATCACTGCTCCATGCCCCTATCGGTACCTTCCTGAACCTCACTGATTCCCTTCCTGCACGTTTGCGGCGGTCTGCTTGCAAAAGGTGGTTACTTAAGATTTTGACAGGTAGTCACTTTAATGAGGCTGCGCAGCGTACATCGAGGTTGTCCTGGGACAACGGAGACTGCTTTTAGCAAGAAGTGTGTGGTTGGGGAGATGATGCATGCTGTTTTAAGCAGAGTCTCGGAACAGCAGCTATTGTGGAAATAACAGCAGGAAGTCACAATTCATAGTGAAACGTGGGCTGTTGAGGTACCATCTTAGAGAATGAAATGGGAACAGGAAAGCTTAGAACACCTTCAAACATTGTGAGACTCTAACACCACACTCAACTCTCTCAATAACCGAACGAAAAATAACTACGGTACCATTGATTCGCATGAATAATTTAGCGGTCAGAGTAAGAAACAAGGGTGCGCTTACAGAGGTTCACCTCATTGACCAGCACACGAACGTACACAGAGAGTAGGACACGATTTTGAGTGCCGAGTATAACGAATTTTGTTAACCACTTCATATAAATGTAGGGGAGGGAGGCCAGCGTGCTCCAAGGTAACACCTTAGTGGTTGCCACTCACAATATTTATCATCCAAGCAATAAAAAACAACGGTGCGCGAGAGAAATGCAGTGAATAAAGTTCTCCTTGTCGGAAGCGCACTGCAGAAAGTTTTCTTTGGCAGATATATTTAATTAAAACACGTATCACTCTGAGTGACAACTCTCAAAACTGATTATAGAAGGACTTTTACTAGGGATTGTTGTCGTGACAGGGAAATTTAATGGTAGGTGTGTGTCAGTCTGAGTCTTTTTCTTCTCTTGTTTGATACTATTAATACTGTAGATGGCAAAATGAATCCTCTAAGTTAGTAAAATATTTTGTACAACAATGTTCTACTACTAGTGTGGTACAGGATTAGAGTCGTAGTGTATCTGTAGTAATTACAGGACACTACAATTTACAAGTAAAAGGCCACAGCACATGGTCTGAAGGAGTGCAGATGTGCGTACTGAGTGGAATTTTTGGGCTAGCCTACTCTACTCGAAATCCCATCCTTCTCTCCATCAAACGTAGCGGGAGTCATATTCCTCCTCAGTTGTGTGCAATGTTAGTTCATTAAGAAGAATGGACACAAGTTCATCTTTGGTGCTTCATAAATTAGAGGAATGATTTCCGTGTAGATCAGACGTGCTGATAGTACCAAAAGGTGCTTGTATATAAGGTATGTTACACTTCTAAAGTCTCCGAAATGCACAGTACATTACTTGTTTTCCGCAGACATTGGGCCATGTAGTGCGTACGTCGTCTAAGTAAGTAATTGAAATCCACTTCACCCGTGATTGAAAAAAACGATGAGTGACGCACTGCAAAGGGTAGTATTTCACATATTTACCATGATTATTGTCTCATCATAACCGCATTGTCCTTGCTTTTCTCATTTCTTTCAGAATGGGAACAGAATAATCAGACACCTTCAAACCTAATCGACCCATGCCTTTAGAAATCTTATCTGCAGGCTTTCGAGTGATAATAGTGGTAAAAATTCCTTCCTGAATATTTATTAATGGTTATTCTGGGCAATCTGGTATCATCCAAATACTGTTCGGTAGAATGATTGAGTAGATTCTCATGAAACTATTCACCCTCAGACTGAAATTTGAGTAAAAAATCGAGTATGCTACCTAGTGCCTTACAATGTTTCTGTTTTATGTGACTTTGAAAAAATCAGCAAAGCGTGTATCTGTGAATTAACTGAATAACATTTTACACGCTATCATTGTTACCTTTCTAGTTTAAACTGTTAAATTGAACCACTGTGAATCATAAAAGTAAAACATTTTTTTGGATCTAATGTATCGATGAAATTCTGTGGTGAAGAAATCTTGATAGAATAATGAGTGAACACGAATCCAACTTATCGACCTGTGCACCACATCACTTGGCCTCAGATCAGCAAGAGAAAATAATATTTTATTATTTACAACTACTGATGAATATTCTCTCAGCTTATCACGAAGAAACTAACGTTTGGCATTTGGATAAATCTATCATAGCTCAACATATAAATGCCCCAGTCAACCGAACGCGAAGGCTTTTAGATGTCCTTCTCATTCGAATCGGATCTCAATAATGCAATGTGGGGATATAATTTAGCTCTATCTTAGAAACCTGAAATCGAAGATCTTTTGTTTGCTGGAAATAAATGGATCGCCTTAACATTTTTTTGCACGTCATGTTGTCTGCCCCTCAGAAATTTGGATGCATTTGTGACGTAAGCGTTTTTGTAACCAACGCCGGCCTGCCTTCCTGCGAACAACACAGGTAATATATAGAGCTGGGATTAATATCTTCCGCATATGCCACGTCACACCACCGCCCGCTTTCCACCTCTAATGTGCTTCACCACACACTGAACGACGTTTATCATGCGGAGTGGCAGCGGGTCTGTTTCCCTGCTCTTTTCAGACCGGTTTCGTCGCCTGTAAGCGTCCATCAGCATAGTGTATGTTTTAAAAATGCAACTTTGCGTAGCTCAGGAGAGACAGTATACCAGCATAGTACTTGATGTGATCTGGGAAAAAGTGCAATAATTAATTACGATTTTGCTCACACTACCAAATGTTGTTCAGTTTATTTGTCTGAAATGTGCATTGTTTCTCAGATCGTAAAATTGAAGCTAATTGGTGAATTTCAACGGGAGCCAGAGGTACTGCTTCTGGTTTCCAGCAGTTTTCATGGAGACCAACATCCGCCCAGAGAGCAGTGTATGAAGATTTGTTTTAATTGTGACACTGTGTATACGTTATAGATACTGTATGATTTTCACAAAATATTACAGATAATAAAAAGAAGTAGTTTGGTTTTGGCTAAAGTCATGTTTTCCTATTCATCACACACTAAACTCCATCCGAACAGGTCCCGAAGGCCAACGGTACCGACTAACAGCCGTGTCATCCTCAGTCCATTGGCATCACTAGATGCGGTGATGGAAGTGCTTGTGGTCAGCACACTGCACTCCCCGCCGTTTTACAGACTTCTTTCTAGAGCACGGAGCCGCTATCACTCGGTCAAGCGGCTCCTCAGTTGGCATCACGCTACTGAGTGCACCCCGTACCAGTCCTCCCACCAAGGAAAACTCCTTGGCAATACCGAGAATTGAACACAGGCCCTACACATGGCAGCTATCTACTCTGACCACTCAGCTACAGTGTATATTTAGCCATTATGATAAAAATATAATATCGTTGACCTTATTGTGTCTGGTTAATGAAAAATAATATGATTGAGTTAGCTGCAAGTTTTCAGGAATAAAAAAAATGATACAGGAGTTAGCATTATCCGAGTAAGTTTTTTTCGTTGCAAGAGACTTTTTTTTTCAATATTCCGCATCATTTACTATCTTACTTGACGTGTACGATCAGAAAGCATGGTAGCGTCTACCACAATTTATATGCCGACAAGACAGGTAGAAGCCTTGTTTCTATTGACGTTATCAAACTGACTATAATTACTCGTTACTTATGGATTTTGCGGTTTTATGACCATAAGTGTTCTGCATCAAGAATGTAGGGGCATGCAAAATATGTGTCACTAAGATATGGATATGAGCAGCATTGGCAAAGGACATTTAGGTTCCTCACCTTCAACTATCGGGAGCCAACGAATAAAATAGGAACCTTGAAATTTTTAATGCTTTTGGCCATTCGAAAATTGTTCGAAATATCTTATTTACGAACTGTGAGACAATTTAACAATTTGAGCAAACTGAGACAATTCAACAATTTGAGCACAGCAAACATCACCGCTTGATTGAGTTACAAGGAAAATACTGTCTTAAATGGTTCCAATGGCTCTGAGCACTATGGGACTTAACTGCTGGGGTCATCAGTCCCCTAGAACTTAGAACTACTTAAACCTAACTAACCTAAAGACGTCACACATATCCATGCCCGAGGCAGGATTCGAACCGGCGACCGTAGCGGTCGCGCAGTTCCACACTGTAGCGCCTAGAACCGCTCGGCCACCCCTAATGATGACTTAAGGCAAATACGTACCCAAAGGACACACAGCCAGTTAATTCACTTTGAGCATTTTTGTATATAATAGTAATAATAATGATCTCGTATCAGGTATTACATTTCTATGGAAAAGAGTGACACTCATGGAATATTTGAAAAGAGGTTGAAGAGGTAACGAAATATTCCAATAGACTTTGAGACGTTATAAAATACAAACTTTTACGAACGGAAATATAACACTTATAAAAACACTCCGGGCTATTATGCTATGGTCAGATGAGTTTCTTACTGACGCCAATTGTTTCGTCCCCGTCTGCGAAGAAAATGAAAAAGGGCGGTTGCAGCTTCTTCGAGAATCGAATGCACACCTTGGCTTGGCTGTGAGGATTGAGACAGAAGAATAAGTTAATGAAAGACTTTGTTCCTCGGTGCTCTCACTGTCATAAAAAATTAAAAGTGTGCTGCAACTACAGCATAATAACTGAGGTAGCACGTTGAGACGAAGAGGTTGATACGGGACACTTGTGGTCTATCAAGAAGGGAAGCCACCTCCAATTGGCCTACAAAAACTACGTAAGCTACAGCTCATGCGCGTCGAGCGAGTATAAAAAATTAAAAGTGTGCTGCAACAGCAGCATAATAACTGAGGTAGCACGTTGAGACGAAGAGGTTGATACGGGACACTTGTGGTCTATCACGAAAGGAAGCTACCTGCAATTGCCCTACAAAAACTACGTAAGCTACAGCTCATGCGCGTCGAGAGAGTTTTCGAACATTCTAGCGCTCTCTCCGCACAAACCATTAGTTCTAGAGAAAAAAACTGAATAGGACCTTTTCGAAGGAAATTTAATAAAGCTTAATTTTGTACTGCGACACGTTTTCGCTGGAGAGTGCGGCTTTCGAGTTATTCAAGAAAGGCGCACAAAAGTGATATTAAATGTGTTATATATCGGAAACCATTCGGAATAGGGCATACGTCCATATGAAGAATCACTAATACTATCACCCCTCGAAACATGCACCTTTCCTCCTGACTCAACCTGTATATACGGGCGAGGTTTCTACGGCTGTCGCCGCCTCTCGCTCCCAATCTCCATCTTTCACAGCCATTGCAGTCTCCTTCATTAAGACCTCTCGACAACATTGCTTCGTTGACGTCCTCTTTCCAGCATCTCGCAAGTCTATCGCGCTTTCTTCTTTGATGTGGAGTCCATTGCCATACACGTTTTGGCGAACTTGTGTTAGGCATACGCTGAAGTGACCATACCAGAGTAGTCGCTTCCTTTCTATGTAGCCTAGGATGGTGCTTTCGACATTCATAACCTCTCTGATCCTATCATTTCTATATGATGAAGCCTGGAATATCAACAACTCCGTCTCTAGAAATCCATCTCGACAGTCAGCAGGCAATCTTTCTGCCTCTGAGTTTGTTCCCAAAACTCTGCACCGTATTTTGTGATACTCTCAATAATTGTGTAGTAGATGGTATGTTTTGTTCTGCGCGTTGTGTTTTTTTTCAGAATTAGTTGTTTTATGTCTCACTTTCCCTGGCCAGTTTTATTGTTTATATCATCCATACTCCTACCATTGGAGGACAGTGCCACTCCCAGGTACTTAAAATTATGACATCCCTTAACAATATCAGCACCGAGTTGTAAGCAGTTAACAGCATTTTCTCTCGCTTTCAGTCATTCTGTTTTAGATACGTTTATGACAAGACCCTAGTTTTCATATTCTTCTCTTAATTTGCGGAGCATGTAATTTGCATCTTCCTTATCTCCAGCTACTAACACTTGGTCGTCAGCAAAAAATAAATTGAACAAGATCTCATCTCTATGAGGTTACCCATTTCTCCGCATTTCCTTTTCCAGGATTTTAGTGCCTCCTTCAGGTAGATCTGAAAGATTGTAGGGGCGAGTGTGCATCCCTGGCGTAGTCCCTTTGTCGCCTCAAATTCTTGAGATAGTCGATTTCTCACTTTTACTATTGCCGTACAACGTAGGTGGAAGAGTATGACAGCTTTCATATAGTTCATTGACACGCCATTATCAATTAGACATGTCCATAGCTTGTTATGTGGAACTGTGTCATAAGTTTTCTGGCGATTACAAAGATAAGGTGGGTCGTAAGGCCTCTTGCTGTCCATTTCTCCACTAGGTTTTTGAGGGTAAATACTCCATTAGTACAGGAGTTACCAGATCTGATTCCATTTTGTTCTTCAAATTCAGTTATTTCTTCTTCTATCCTCTTTTGCAGCTTTACTGAATGATTAAATGATGATGGCGTTCCCTTGGGTAAAATATTCCGGAGATAAAATAGTCCCCCATTCGGATCTCCGGGCGGGGACTACTCAAGAGGACGTCGTTATCAGAAAAAGAAAACTAGTGTTCTACGGATCGGAGTGTGGAATGTCAGATCCCTTAATTGGGCAGGTAGGTTAGAAAATTTAAAAAGAGAAATGGATAGGTTAAAGTTAGATATACTGGGAATTAGTGAAGTTCGGTGGCAGGAAGAACACGACATTTGGTCAGGTGAATACAGGGTTATAAATACAAAATCAAATAGGGGTAATGCAGGATTAGGTTTAATAATGAATTTAAAAAAAATAGGAGTGCGGGTAAGCTACTACAAACAGCATAGTGAACGCATTATTGTGGCCAAGACAGACACGAAGCCCATGCCTACCACAGCAGTACAAGTTTATATGCCAACTAGCTCTGCAGATGATGAAGAAATTGATGACATGTATGATGAGATAAAGGAAATTTTTCAGGTAGTGACGAAAATTTAATAGTCATGGGTGACTGGAATTCGTCAGTATGAAAAGGGAGAGAAGGAAAGATGGTAGGTGAATATGAATTGGGCGGAAGAAATGAAAAAGGAAGCCGTCTGGTAGAACTTTGCACAGAGCATAACTTAATCATAGCTAACACTTGGTTCAAGAATCATGAAAAGAGGTTGTATACATGGAAGAATCCTGGATATACTAAAAGGTTTCAGATAGATTATATAATGGTAAGACAGAGATTTAGGAACCAGGTCTTAAACTGTAACACATTTCCAGGGACAGATGTGGACTCTGACCACAATCTATTGGTTATGAACTGTAGATTACAACTGAAGAAACTACAAAAAGGTACTAATTTAGGGAGATGGGACCTGGATAAACTGACTAAACCAGATGATGTAGAGAGGTTCAGGGAGAGCATGAGGGAACAATTGACAGGAATGGGAGAAAGAAATACAGTAGAAGAAGAATGGGTAGCTCTGAGGGATGAAGTAGTGAAGGCAGCAGAAGATCAAGTAGATAAAAAGACGAGGGCTAATAGAAATCCTTGGGTAACAGAAGAAATATTGGATTTAATTGATCAAAGGAGAAAATATAAAATGCAGTAAATGAAGCAGGCAAAAAGGAATACAAACGTCTCAAAGATGAGATCGACAGGAAGTGCAAAATGGCTAAGCAGGGATGGCTAGATTACAAATGTAAGGATGTAGGGGCAAGATAGATACTGCCTACAGGAAAATTAAAGAGACATTTGGAGAGAAGAGAACCACTTGTATGAATATCAAGAGCTCAGATGGAAACCCAGGTCTAAGCAAAGAGGGGAATGTTATGGAAATGGAAGAGGATGTAGATGAAGACGACATGGGAGATAAGATACTGTGTTAAGAGTTTGACAGAGCACTGAAAGACCTGAGTCGAAACAAGGCCCCCGGAGTAGACAACATTCCATTAGAACTACTGACAGCCTTGGGAGAGCCAGTCATGACAAACCCTACCATCTGTTGAGCAAGATGTATGAGACAGGCGAAATACCCTCAGACTTCAAGAACAATATATAAATTCCAATCCCAAAGAAAGCAGGTGTTGACAGATGTGAAATTTACCGAACTATCAGTTTCATAAGTCACAGCTGGAAAATACTAATGCGAATTCTTTACAGACGAATGGAAAAACTGGTAGAAGCGGACCTCGGGGAAGATCAATTTGGATTCCGTAGAAATGTTGGAACACGTGAGGCAATACTACTAACCTTACGACTTATCTTAGAATAAAGATTAAGAAAAGGCAAAACCACTTTCCTAGCATTTGTAGACTTAGAGAAAGCTTTTGACAATGTTAACTGGAATACTCTCTTTCAAATTCTGAAGGTGGCAGCGGTAAAATACAGGGAGGGAAAGGCTCTTTACAATTTTTTACGGAAACCAGATAGCAGTTATAAGAGTCGAGGGTCATGAAAGGGAAGCAGTGGTTGGGAAGGGAGTGAGACAGGGTTGTAGCCTCTCCCCGATGTTATTCAATCTGTATATTGAGCAAGTAGTAAAGAAAACAAAAGAGAAATTCGGAGTAGGTATTAAAATTCTTGGAGAAGAAATAAAAACTTTGAGGTTCGCTTATGACTTTGTAATTCTGTCAGAGACAGCAAAGGACTTGGAAGAGCAGTTGAACGGAATGGACAGTCTCTTGAAAGGAGGATATAAGATGAACATCAACAAAAGCAAAATGAGGATAATGGAATGTAGACGAATTAAATATGGTGATGCTGAGGGAATTAGATTAGGAAATGAGACACTTAAACTAGTAAAGGAGTTTTGCTATTTAGGGAGTAAAATAACTGATGATGGTCGAAGTAGAGAGGATATAAAATGTAGACTGGCAATGGCAAGAAAATCGTTTCTGAATAAGAGAAATTTGTTAACATAGAGTATAGATTTAAGTGTCAGAAAGTCGTTTCTGAAAGTATTTGTTTAGAGTGTAGCCATGTATGGAAGTGAAACATGGACAATAAATAGTTTGGACAAGAAGAGAAGAGAAGCTTTCGTAATGTGGTGCTACAAAAGAATGCTGAAGATTAGATGGGTAGATCACATAACAAATGAGGAGGTATTGAATAGAATTGGGGAGAAGAGGAGTTTGTGGCACAACTTGACAAAAAGAAGGGACCGGCTGGTAGGACATGTTTTGAGGCATCAAGGGATTACAAATTTAGTATTGGAGGGCAGCATGGATGGTAAAAATCGTAGAGGGAGACCAAGAAATGAATACACTACGCAGATTCAGAAGTATGTAGGTTGCAGTAAGTACTGGGAGGTGAAGAAACTTGCACGGGATAGAGTAGCATGGAGTTCTGCATCAAGCTAGTCTCAGGACTGAAGACCACAACAACAACAAAAATCCTCTTTTTTAGGATATGGCCATAGACTCTCGCCATGGATGACATCACACTAATACCACGATAGTTTGCACAATTTCTCCTGTTGCCCATCTTAAATATTGATGTAATTGTTGCCTTTTTCCACTCCTTTGGGGCGTTGTCACCTCTAAGGCATTTGTCAAAAATCACTGCAAATATCTCAAAGAGTTAGACGGTGCTGATTTAACCATTTCTATAAAAATTACTCCTGGACCTGGCAACTTTCTGTTTTTCATTGCATTAACTGCATTTTGAACTTCCTTCGGGGTTATCACTGGTATATTATCATCACTGATTTCAATATCTGGTGGGTCCTCAGTGAATGCTGCTCCATTCCCAGTCAGTAATCCTTGGTAGTATTGTGCCCATTCCTGCATGCTAATGAGGTTTATGTCTGCTTTATCTTTATTCTGTGTTCTCATTGTTTTTAATATCTTCCAGGCTTTATCTGCTGGTGTATTCCCTATGATTTTTTCCTCTCTCTCTTCACCAGTTTTCTACCAGGCTTAGTTTTTTGCCTTAATTACTGTTTTCTGTGCATCTTTTCTCCGCTCTGTATTACTGTCAATCATTGTCTGATCCTGAGTTCAACCACTCATCCCATATTCTATTACTGTTTTGGATTTCCTTCATTCCCCAGTGATTCATAAGCCAGTGTTGTGGATGTCTTTTTTAGCCATCGCATACTTCTTATTTGCAGAGGTTTCTTCAACAGCAGATAGTTCTTCTGCTACCCTTTGCTGGTACAAGAAATGGGTAGAGCTATGGTCAAGGCTTTGTAATTATATTGAATATTACTGGCTTTCTCTGGCTCGGTTTCCACTCGACTTTCTGTGTCTTTATAAACTTGAATAATGTCTTAGACATTAGCAAAAAATGGTCTGATCCGCACTCTGCACCTCTCATAGCCCTCACGTCTTGTACTACTAGCTTTTTTGTTTTTGCTTTATGATGACGTAGCCTTGAGGTTAACGCTTGGTTTCGTCCATGTGTATCTGTGAATGTGCTTATTTTTGAACCATCCATTCGGATTCAGTCATTTTGCATGCAATATTCTATCAATATTGCATCATTATAATTCACGGTTTCTTGGTACTGACAGATTTGTAGTAAATTATTAACATTGAAAAATCTTGAATCTATTGAGTTAGAACAGGCTTAAGATAGTGAAAGAATTTCGAGTTTTTGAGTTCAGTTATTTCATTAAGAATGTTATCTCCATGCTTTGTATTATATATGAAAATTTCCATTTCTTCCATGAATCCATTATTTCACTTTTTCTTATTTTGTGTAAAATTTCTAGGTTGTCTTCGATTTTCAAAGGGTGGCCTGTGTCTTTACTGTGAGTTGCTAACAGTACCTAAAAATGTGAACATTAAGACGAACTGTAAATCTATCTCAGCACAACTTGCTAAAGCTATAGGTGAGAAGTTCTGGCTATGATATGAAGTAAAACAGTTATATAAAAAGAAAGAAAATCTCAACCGTTTAGCTGACAGCACCTATCTGGAATTAATATTATTAGCACATCCAGCACAGCTCCCATTACTCCAGATATCCTTGGAAACACAATAAAAATAAGATATAATAAAATAAACATCACTCATCAAAAGAAGCTTGACAATTTGAGAAAGAGAAACAAGCTTCCTAGCGATAAATTTGTAAAAAAGAATAGTAACCCCCACAAACTTTTCCCAAGAGTTTAAATTCAACTAACTTTGAATTCAGTCAGACATAAATAACACTACTAAATGGGGGTTTGAAGCACAATATAAATCCAAGCATCAATTACAACAATGTAAAAGACACCATATGCTCAATAAAGATAGCCAATGACTTTGTAAAACTTTATGACACTGAACAAACAGTACTAGGCTACATGGTTAAAAAGTTATACAAGAACACATAACCTCAAAAGCAACAAAAACAAAAAATTTTGAAATAAATGTTCTCCAGTCAATCAATAAGAAACTTCAAAACCATAATTCTCTGGCAGTAAAATCTCATAAAGGTTCCACAACAGTTATTAAGTTTAATGGTGATTACATACATAAAACACTCGAATGCTTTGCCAACAACCACATACTTGAAGTCCAAGCTGATCCCACGCCAAAGTTTCCAGCTAAAATAAGAAAATGCCTCAACAACAGTAACTTCCGTTTCACTAAGAATGAAGTATGAGACCTTACTGTGATGAACCCAACTGCCCCCAAACTCAAACCACAACCAAAATTGCATAAAACCAACACACCTATCAGACCTATTGTGAACTCAGTTAACAGCCCAGCCTACAAATTAATGAGAGAACTAAATGAGTTATGTGTAGAAAAATACACATTTTAAAAATCATATTCCACAAAGAACAGCTATGAACTTGTTAACAGTTTGAAAGATTTGATAGTACCACATCAAGCCAAGCTTCTATCCCTAAACATTGTAAACCTTTACAGCAGTATACCTATAGATTAAACAGTTGAGATAATAAGAATGAACCTACTGAGAAACAAGATAATGAGTAAACCAGAAATCATAGAAGTTGTAGATGAACGTAGTTTAGTGCTTTCACATAATTACTTCTCTTTTAACAATAAAATTTACATACAGGACCAAGGACTAGCAATGGGAAGCCCTCTCCGTGGCCTAATAGCTGAAATATTTATTAACCATATAGAATATAAAATTCTAACACTAAATGATAACATCACAAGCAAAGTTAAATTCTATAAGAGATATGTAGATGACACCCTCATTCTATTTGATGGCACAGAGGATGAAGTGACAAAGCTTTATAACAAATTCAATAGCTTACATACAAATATTCAATTCACCCTTGAACAGGAAGAAAACAACACTATATCTTTTCTTGACATAAGAATATCAAAACAGAACCAAAAGGTAGCTTTCAATGTTTACAGATAATCTACTGACTCTGACACCATAATACCAAACTCCCCTACACAACCCTCTTCCCACAAAAAAAGCTGCTTATAGATCAATGCTGTACAGAGCACACAAATTTCCACTTCAACATACAGAACTCCAACAAGAAATAGAAACAATAACATATACCGCAATAAACAATGGATATGATCCTTCTCTAATTAATACCATCTCAAAACAGATAAAAAATAAACTGAACAAATAACAACAAACTACACTCACAACTGACAGTGCCCCAGCAATCAAATATGTAAAACTGATGTACTTATCAGTATCCTGTCTGTGAAGTCACAAGTCATTCCATCTTTACTATATCATCACCATGATATTATTCATACGCCAAAACTGAATAGGTCAAGAGTGCATTACATCACAATCTACGATGATGGAATCAATGACAAACTTTTTCAATGGGTGGTAAAATACTGTGATCTCATTGGCTGTTTCATTTTAATGGCCAGTATGATGGCACTGATATAACGGATTATGCCATCTTGGATTATGGGAATGTGACATCGAGAATCCAAGGTGACAAATGTATTATATCATGGTTTGGTTATCGACTTGCACAAATGGTATCACGGATTTTACAGGCGCTTTCCTTGTTGGAACACATCTTCACTTGCTGTTATCGATAAGCCTCAGCATGCTGACTTATCACTTTTGCTTACTGGAAAAAGGCTTAACTTGCCAGTACAAGTCTCAACTTTGTTAGTCAGGGAGATATGCTGGAATTTATTACAACTTCGTGTAGCTGATGCTATGAGGAGAGTTTTTACAATGTTATGATGCTTGAGATATTAATGATACTAACTTATGTGGCAATTTGTTACAATTTTGCTGCAACATGATCATTTATGAGACAATTTATTAGAATCTTGCTTTAACATGTCAATATATGGCGTAATGCATTACAATTTTGCTACAGGAAAGGGGTATTTGTTACTGTTCCACGTAACAATGGCCATATACTGAGCAATTTGTTGCAATTTTGCTGTCACATGACTATGTATGGGGCAAGTTACCACGTGTCCCTTTGGCCTGCCCATTGGTTTCCTTCCACTGCGAGTAAAATTCATGAATTCAAAGTTTATCCAGGTGCCACACCCTGCCGATACTACAAGCTAATTGGCTATAATCAAGCATACCACATTTGGTCTGTTGTACACATCAACCAGCTCACAATTATGACAGATCTTCCATTCCCTAATGATCTCATCTTGTATCAGTGCATACATTTTCCTTACAAATTTATGACTGAAAATGAGGAGGTCATTTATGACTCAACTCTCCAAGTTATGAAACACTATACCTCCACAGATTGAATCATTACTTTGTGCAACTGTAGGTTGAAATCCCTTGAGAGGCTACATAATTTAAAAATACTCAGACAAAAGTATAATCAGTTTTTGGCTTGGAACCTTACTTTGTTTTCTGCTTTGTGTGTTGCGTCTCCTGTAAAGTTTGCTTCTAGGAATTTATAATTATGAACCCTTTTATATAATTGGTTTCCGACCTTCAGTGTCTGGAGCGGAAAGATTGAGTATTCATGAGTCCTCCTCATAACTAGTACTTGGTATCTGATTCATTCACACGGAGACCATTCATGCTCACTACCACCTCCATGCAATTGCTCACCAACATCAATTCTTCCTTGCATCTTGACAACAGGGCTACATCTTCATCAACTGCTAGATGTGTGGATCTATCACAGTCTTCCTCGATCCCTTTGAAATTCTGCAACAGAATATACAGTAAGAGAGATACAGTAGGTTGAACTCTGTCAAGTTATGGTATACACACTGTCAGTTTCTGGTGTTACAGTACAATTTTAAAACACAGTAGCTCATATCTGCTGTTAAGTTATGGAACATACACTGTCAGCTTCAGGTGTTACAATTCTATTTGAGAATCAGTTGCTGACACTTTTTGCAGCTTATGGTACATATACTATAAACATGTGGTCTGGGTAATGGTTGTCACCATACTAAATGACAATCATTGCCCCCCCCCCCTCATAGTATTGGAGCAGTATTGGTGCTTACCCTCTAAAATATTATTGCCTAGATTGCATTTGGGAGGTACCACCATTTACCTTGTCAACTGATCATCATTGCCTCAGCTGGAGGCAGAGAAAGGGTAGCCACTGTGTATCAGTTGACCATCGTTCATCAGTAACATTTGAGATATTAATAGCTTAATTTCAACTGTTCATGAGTGCCACAGTTGCTTCCAGGGTAAGGGAAATCATATGACAATTGACCATCATAACCCTAATTGTGTTTGGGGTAATCGCCGTCATCTTGTCAGCTGACCATCACTGCCCATGATGTATTCATGGTAAAGATACTCACTAGATCACATGATCCGATAGTATCCAGGGCAAAGACAGTCACCTCATTAACTGAGTGTTATTGCCCCACTTAGTATTTGGGGTGAAGAAAGTCACCTTTTCAAACTGACCATCATTGACTGACTCAATAGTATCCAACATAATTGCAGCCACCATAGGAACTAAGTATTAATGCCTAAATAGCATTCACCACGTTTTTTATGTGTATGGGCCAATTTATTACAGTTTTGTGGAACTGTGGTGTCGTGTGAGGAAATTTATCGAAATTTTGTTGTGATGTTATGCTGTATCGGGCAGTTTGTTATAATTTTGCTGTAACATGGTGATGTATGGGGCAAATTCCTTACACTTGTGCTGTAAGACGACGATTTAGGGGTCAAACTGATACTATCTCTACTGTGAGAAAACATAACTATGCATTATCAGCAAATGACAAACGTTTTCCTTTTTTGGTTAAAAGTTCTTTTACCCTAGCATGAAATCGCTTAATGTTGGGATGACTTTGAAAAGTTGTTGAAAGCGAATGGTTGAAAGAATCGCTACCACAATTCCTTGAGCATACAAATGTGTATTATTGTTCTGTATACTATTTCATCAAAGTACCACAGGTCAGTCTTTGACATGTCCTTTTAACCCGTAAGTTAGATTACCAGTAGCGTCCATTCGTGTTTTATATTGTTATAGAAGACATATTTACTCATTTTGATAAACAAAAGTACAATTGTTAATTTCTTTACTATATAGTGCAGAAATCAAGCTAAGTTTGTTACTATCCTGTGTGTTATCTTTGTAGTATCAATAAAACAGCTTTTTGTATTTTTATAAGTAATACAGACACTATAGATGTGAGAATAATTAATTTGTTGGTTCTTAGATCTTGAAAAGTGTGATGCACATAACGGCCTTTCGTCACCAACAACTTTAGCTTAATTAGTAGCTTAATCAGCAGCTCCAGTACCACACCATGTTCAATTTTTTCTAAATTTTATGCAACAGTTAATTTGATGATGGTGCAACATGTGTTTTGTACGTAAAACCTTGCATATTTTGATAAATAATTTTATTTTGGTGGAAGATCGAATTTACGTTCATGATCAGAGTTCAGCAATTACAACAATAATCAACCTGGATGTATTTTGATGAACAATTCTGTTTCAATGCAAAGATCGTATTTTAGAGGTATCGATATTTCCTCTCTGTGTATGGAACCTTTCTCTCATTGTCTTTGATCGTGTTGTGTTGGGTGATCTTGTTGTGCGTGTAAGCCTCATAAAATGAGCATAACGAAATTATGTTTGTATATTACGTAAATTTGTTTGAGTGGTATAATGCATTAACGATCTCGTTAAAAACTCTCATTGTTATTACAATTGGCTGTCCTAAAGCGTCAGAAAATCTGACGTCGATGTATAGAACACCAGTGGAACGTAACTGCAGGTATGTTCAGGGAAAAATGTAATTAAAAGAGTTATTTTAGTTAGACATTAAAGTCAGTTATGTTTTTGCAGCCTATAACACCAGGTTTAGAACATCAGGTGATCATACCCTGAAGCGCGAAAGAAACTGGTATAGGCATGCGTAATGGCAGGTTATCTCAAGTGAGTTTGAACATGGTGTTATAGTCAGCGCACAGCGATGGGACACAGCTTCTAAGAGGTAACGATGAAGTGCGAATTTTCCCATACGACCATTTCACGAGTGTATCGTGAATATCTGGAATGCGCTTAAATATCAAATCAACGTCGTCTCTGCAACTGGAAAAAGATCCTGCTAAAATGGGACCAACGACGACTGAAGAGAATCGTTCAATGCGACAGAAGTGCAATCCTTCATCAAATTGCGATTTCAATGCTGGGCCATCAACAAGTGTTAGCGTGCTAACTAGTCAACAAAACATCATCGATATGGGTTTTCGGAGCCGAAGGCCCACTGGTGTACCCTTGATGACTGCACAACATAAGTATTATGCCTCACCTGGGCCCGTCAACGCCGAAAATGGACTGTTGATGACTGGAAGCATGTTGCCTAGTCGGTAGTCTCGTTTCAAATTGGATCGAGCGGGTGACCTTATATGGGTATGGAGACAACCTCATTAATTTATAGACTCTGCATGTCAGCAGGGGACTGTTCAAGCTGATGGAGGCTCTGTAATGATGTGGAGCATCTACAGTTGGAGTGATGTGGGACCCCCGATACGTCTAGATACGACTTTGAGAGTTGACACCTATTTAAGCATCCTGTCTAATCACCTGCATCCATTCATACCCATTGTGCATTTAACGGACTTCGACAATTTCAGCCGGACAGGGCGACGCCCTATACGTTCACAATTGCTACAGAGTGGCTCCAGGAACACTCGTCGGAGTTTAAACACTTCTGCTGGCCACCAAAATTCCTAGACATGAATATTATTCAGGATATCTGGGATGCCTTGCAAGGTGCTCTTCAGAAGAGATCTTCCCCCCTTTCCCCCCGCCCCTCGTACTCTCACCGAATCTGGACAGCCCAGGAGAATTAATGGTGTCAGTTCCCTCCAGCACTACTTCAGACATTAGTCAAGTCCATGCTACGTCGTGTTGTGGCACTTCTGAGTGCTCGCGGTGGATCTACAGGATACTAGGCTGATGTACCAATTTCTTTGGCTATTCTGTGTAATTCGATCTTTTTACCAGTAGGGGGGGGGGGGGGACTGATGACCATAGATGTTAAGTCCCATAGTGCTCAGAGCGATTTGAAACATTTGAGCCTCCTTTCCTTCCAGTTAACTACGATCTTCTGCCAGTAAATTTAAAAGTTTTATGCACAGAACACTATCAAATATTTTTCGAAGGCCCTCCCGTCGGAGGTTCGAGTCCTCCCACGGGCATGGGTGTGTGTGTTAGCATAGGTTAGTGTAAGTAGTGTTTAAGCTGGCCCCTTAAGAACTCACACACATCTGAACATTTGATTTTTCGAAGTCAACAGAAAGTGTAGCACTTACCGCAATGACTCGGTAACAGCAAATAGCAGAACTGGAAAATGTTAAGTGGCGAAAATTTACAGTAGCAGCTAGAGGCTAGCCACTGAAGGAGGCGGGTACCGCGAGCTCCTCTCTCAGTTTGGACAGCAGTTCTATTCCATCATGGACGACGGAAGTACGAGTAGCAGAGTTACCTCCGCCGCGCCCCAGTCCATGAGTCTCAAGGAGCAGTTCGGGCTGGCGAGGTAGCGCATCCTATCAGATGCGCCGCTGTTTCTTTGTTTACAGCCGGCGCGCATTGTTCGGCTGTGACGTCAGCCGGCGCCTGGCCGTATTGTGGCGTCGTGTCAGCTGTCTCGCAGCCGCGGCCGTATCTCGGGAACACTGTACTACCACTGTGCACTCGCTGCCGTGGCGACGGAGGCCGGAAGGCGGCGGCCGCGCTTCTTCCGTATCTCGGACACTACAGCCGCGCACCGGTGCGCTTCCTGCCCACTGTGCTCCGGTGCCGGAGCAATCTTTACCTTTGGTGTGTACAGTGGTTAGCTGAAGTATTGTGTCCTCTCTGGTATGAAACCTCATATTCGTAAATTGTTTCCCGTTTTACCTGTAATGCCGATTGTATTATAAAATTTTAGTTTCAACAGAGCCGAAATATTTTTTTTTATGACGGGCTGTTAAACAAATATTCAGTCTGATGAACAGAACCGCTCCGAGTCATTCTGATGCTAGAGATTATAACCGCATGGATAGTCGTCCACACGGCAGTTTCTAGCTAATCTATGGGATCAATCATCATCATCATCATCATCATTTAAGACTGATTATGCCTTTCAGCGATCAGTCTGGAGCATAGTCCCCCTTATAAAATTTCTCCATGATCCCCTATTCAGTGCTAACATTGGTGCCTCTTTTGATTTTAAGCCTATTACTTCAAAATCATTCTTAACCGAATCCAGGTACCTTCTCCTTGGTCTACCCCGAATCCGCCTACCCTCTACTGAAGAACCCATGAGTCTCTTGGGTAACCTTGCTTCTCCCATGCTTGTAACATGACCCCACCATCTAAGCCTGTTCGGCCTGACATTACTTTTGTTTTGGAGATGCTAATCTTCATACCATGAAGTGTGAAAGATCTTCATACTATAGTCCTTACATTTCTGATCTACCTCTGAAATATTACTTTGCAAACTTTCAATAGAATCTGCCATCACAACTAAGTCATCCGCATATGTGAGACTGCTTATTTTGTGTTCACCTATCTTAATCTCACCCAGCCAGTATATTGTTTTCAACATATGATCCTTAAATAATGTGAACAACAGTGGAGACAGGTTGCAGCCTTGTCGTACCCCTTAAACTACTCTGAACCATGAACTCAATTTACCGTCAACTCTAACTGCTGCCTGACTATCTATGTAAAGACCTTTAATTACTTACAAAAGTATGACTCCAATTCCATAATCACGTAGAACAGATAATAACTTCCTCCTAGGAACAAGGTCATATGCCTTTTCTAGATAGATACAATTCTCTATTCCACTCGTAACACTTCTCCATTATTTGCCGTAAGCTAAAGATCTGGTCCTGACAACCTCTAAGAGGCCTAAACCCACACTGATTTTCATCCAATTTGTCCTCAACTAATACTCGCACTTTCCTTTCAACAAGACCTGAGAAGATTTTACCCACAATGCTGATCAAAGAGATACCTCTGTAGTTGTTACAATCTTTTCTGTTTCCATGTTTAAAGATTGGTGTGATTACTGCTTTCGTCCAGTCTGATGGAACCTGTCCCGACTCCCACGCCATTTCAATTATCCTGTGTAGCGATTTAAGACCTAACATTCCACTGTATTTCTACATCTACATCTACATCTACATGACTACTCTGCAATTCACATTTAAGTGCTTGGCAGAGGGTTCATCGAACCACAATCATACTATCTCTCTACTATTCCACTCCCGAACAGCGAGCGGGAAAAACGAACACCTAAACCTTTCTGTTCGAGCTCTGATTTCTCTTATTTTATTTTGATGATCATTCCTACCTATGTAGGTTGGGCTCAACAAAATATTTTCGCATTCGGAAGAGAAAGTTGGTGACTGAAATTTCGTAAAAAGGTCTCGCCGCGACGAAAAACGTCTATGCTGTAATGACTTCCATCCCAACTCGTGTATCATATCTGCCACACTCTCTCCCCTATAACGCGATAATACAAAACGAGCTGCCCTTCTTTGCACCCTCTCGATGTCCTCCGTCAATCCCACCTGGTAAGGATCCCACACCGCGCAGCAATATTCTAACAGAGGACGAACGAGTGTAGAGTAAGCTGTCTCTTTAGTGGACTTGTTGCATCTTCTAAGTGTCCTGCCAATGAAACGCAACCTTTGGCTCGCCTTCCCGACAATATTATCTATGTGGTCCTTCCAACTGAAGTTGTTTGTAATTTTAACACCCAGGTACTTAGTTGAATTGACAGCCTTGAGAATTGTACTATTTATCGAGTAATCGAATTCCAACGGATTTCTTTTGGAACTCATGTGGATCATCTCACACTTTTCGTTATTTAGCGTCAACTGCCACCTGACACACCATACAGCAATCTTTTCTAAATCGCTTTGCAGCTGATACTGGTCTTCGGATGACCTTACTAGACGGTAAATTACAGCATCATCTGCGAACAACCTAAGAGAACTGCTCAGATTGTCACCCAGGTCATTTATATAGATCAGGAACAGTAGAGGTCCCAGGACGCTTCCCTGGGGAACACCTGATATCACTTCAGTTTTACTCGATGATTTGCCGTCTATTACTACGAACTGCGACCTTCCTGACAGGAAATCACGAATCCAGTCGCACAACTGAGACGATACCCCATAGCTCCGCAGCTTGATTAGAAGTCGCTTGTGAGGAACGGTGTCAAAAGCTTTCCGGAAATCTAGAAATACGGAATCAACTTGAGATCCCCTGTCGATAGCGGCCATTACTTCGTGCGAATAAAGAGCTAGCTGCGTTGCACAAGAGCGATGTTTTCTGAAGCCATGCTGATTACGTGTCAATAGATCGTTCCCTTCGAGGTGATTCATAATGTTTGAATACAGTATATGCTCCAAAACCCTACTGCAAACCGACGTCAATGATATAGGTCTGTAGTTAAATGGATTACTCCTACTACCCTTCTTGAACACTGGTGCGACCTGCACAATTTTCCAATCTGTAGGTACAGATCTATCGGTGAGCGAGCGGTTGTATATGAGTGCTAAGTAGGGAGCTATAGTATCAGCGTAATCTGAAAGGAACCTAATCGGTATACAATCTGGACCTGAAGACTTGCCCGTATCAAGCGATTTGAGTTGCTTCGCAACCCCTAAGGTATCTACTTCTAAGAAACTCATGCTAGCAGATGTTCGTGTTTCAAATTCTGGAATATTCCATTCGTCTTCCCTGGTGAAGGAATTTCGGAAAACTGCGTTCAATAACTCCGCTTTAGCGGCGCAGTCGTCGATAACAGTACCATCGGCACTGCGCAGCGAAGGTATTGACTGCGTCTTGCCGCTTGTGTACTTTACATACGACCAGAATTTCTTCGGATTTTCTACCAAATTTCGAGACAATGTTTCGTTGTGGAACCTATTAAAGGCATCTCGCATCGAAGTACGTGCCAAATTTCGCGCGTCTGTAAATTTTAGCCCATCTTCAGGATTTCGCGTTCTTCTGAACTTCGCATGCTTTTTCCGTTGCCTCTGCAACAGCGTTCGGACCTTTTTTGTGTACCACGGGGGATCCGTTCCATCTCTTACCAATTTATGAGGTATGAATATCTCAATTGCTGTTGCTACTATATCTTTGAATTTGAGCCACATCTCGTCTACATTCGCATAGTCAGTTCGGAAGGAATGGAAATTGTCTTTTAGGAAGGCTTCTAGTGGTACTTTGTCCGCTTTGATGAGTTCCAACTTAATTTCATCCACCCCAGCCGCTAAAACAATATATAGAATTCTTCCTAATTATAGCATTAGACTCAGCCTTCAGAAAACCGTGACGAATGTCTGTAGCCATGTCGACAAAGAAAATGTTTAACAACACCAAACCGCCCTCCTCCTATCAACATCAAGACGCAACAACGCAGCGCGTTACGACCCGGGAAAAACGCTGAAGGAACTGGGAAAACAGGTGGTCCCTCTACACGGAGTTGGCTTTTCAAGGACACCCACCCACTACGAAACTCCAGCTGCGAATAATGAAAGTGGGCAACATTCGTTTATTTGAGTGAATTCGAAGTACCTGTTGTTTTGTGAGTGATTGATTTGTATGTTTATTTTTCTTTATGTCTTTCTTTATTTCTGTTATGCCTTTACTGTGAAAACATACCCATTTCACAAATTTGAAAATTCGTAATAGCGAAACGAAGAGCAGTTGTAACTTCGATTAGAATGTTGTTTTATTGTGAATTTTTTACTACTGCACAGTTTCAGTTATGCTCTGCTGGCCACGAGGTGTCACTTTAGTTAAAACGTTAGAGTTATTGTTGCAAATGCTGTGTTAAGTCACAGTTAATTCAAGAACATGGTGTCATATTGTTTATAGTCCCATCATCCAATTTAGTTTTAACTTTATGACTATCCCACGTATTTGCTGTAACCCAAATACAGTATCTGATAGGAAGTATCCAGACATTCATATGTAGGTGTCAAGAGAGTAGCACGCATACAGTATAAAAGGCGGGGAGTACTGTGTCGTCAGTAGAAAAGCAGAAACAGTAGAATTGGTCCGTGAGGAGAGCTCACACAGCTATTTCGAACGTGGACTAGTCAGTGCATGTCACCTCAGTAACAAATCCATCGGGGGGCCCTTCAGCCTTTCTAAAGCTACTCAACCCGTCTCTTGGTAATTTGATTGTGAAGTGGAAACGCGAAGGAAATACCATAACTAAACCAAGAGCAGAGAGACCTCAGGTAATGATGGACAAAAACTGTAATTAAATCAGCGGAAGGAATAACTCGTTGCCGGCCGCTATCGCCAAGCGGTTCTAGGCGCTTCAGTCCGGAACCACTCGGCTGCTACGGTCGCAGGTTCGAATCCTGCCTCGGGCATGCATGTGTGTTATGTCCTTAGATTAGTTAGGTTAAAGTAGTTCTAAGTCTAGGGGACTGATGATCTCAGATGTTAAGTCCCATAGGGCTTAGACCCATTTGAACCATTTAAATAACTCGTGAGTTCCAAAGTTCTAACAGCAGTGTAGCTAAAGCAGTTACTGTGTGCGGAAAGTTAAAAATAATGGGGAACAACGATAATGCAGTTCCTCACAAGCCAAACATTGCTACAGACAATGTTAAAAGAGGCTCGAGGTGTAGTAAAGAACGACATCATTGGACACTGGATCACGGAAAACGATTCATGAATCACGATACACCCTGTGACTAGGTTTAGGTTTGTCGAGTGTCTCGAGAATGTTGTGTGCCACTATGTGTAGTGCCGACAGTGAAATAAGGAGAAGATTGTGTCCCAGTATGGGGCTGTTCATTGTAGTTAGAGTGTGGGCCAATTATTGCGCCTGGCAAAACGCTAAATGAGGAAAGATATGAACGTATTTTACAGATTTGTGTATTGCACACAAAAGATGAACAGTACGGAGGCGATGATTGTATTAACATAACAATGCGCCATCAGAGGAAGATGAATCTGGGAGGCAATGGTCTGTGAGAAATAACATTCAGGGCTGTAGAGAGTCTCGGCCTGAACCCGAAGGAACACTTTGAGACGAATTACAACGTTCACTTCGCCCTTACGAAAGGTGGACATACCCCACACTAATTTCACTAACAGCGGCCCAGATACTTTTGATCAGACACTACACATGTCTGACAGGCTATACCATACACTCAAAAAATGCTACGTAGTCGAAGTTGTACAGTAGAGGAAGAAACAATATAAAGGATGTTCTAATCCAAGTTATGATAGACCTTGAAAAAGAATCGAGGCCATAGATCATTTGATTACTGCCAAATAATTAGTCAGACATAGCAGACTCACAGAAAAGGTTTTTCACACACAGAAGAAAGAAAAATTGCATCACATCGACGTGGGACTGGAAATGCGACTCTGAAATTTACTTGCATTTTAATATATTCACTTATCTTTTTAATAACTATTACCGAGCGAGGTGTCGCAGTGGTTAGCACACTGGACTCGCAATCGGGAGGACGACGGTTCAATCCCGCGTCCGGCCATCCTGATTTAGGTTTTCCGTGATACCCTAAATCGCTCCAGGCAAATGCCAGGATGGTTTCTTTGTAAGGGCACGGCCGACTTCCTTTCCCATCCTTCCCTAATCCGATGAGACCTATGACCTCGCTGTTTGGTCTCTTCCCCTTAAACAACCAAACCAAACCAATAACTATTACGTAGTTTAGACCACACTGATACCGTGACATAGGTTTGAGTAGTCAGTACCTTTGATAAAACTGCATTCAGTACGCCTCAAAATGTATATACTTCCTTTTTAAGAAATGTGACTTATTTGTTGCTCTTAACTGTCTCTAATTATTCAGTAAACTCACCTTCCAGTTCCCAGAAAGAAATCCTTGGAATGGAGAACACATTAGGTATTTCTGATAGTTTATATGCAATTAATGTAATATATGCTTTTTTATAATTCCAGTCTTAGATCATAATGTTTACTTGCAATCAGATTATTAATTGTGGTCGATAATCACCATCTTCACACGGGAGGAGAACCGTGTTGCATTACATTTCTTTTCTTCCAAATTCTGTTCAGTACTTCCTCATTATTTACGCCTTCTAATCTTCAGTATTCTTTTGTAGCACCACATTTTGAAAGCTTTCGTTCTCTTTTTTTCTAAGCTGTTTTTCGTCCATGTTTCACATCCATTATGAAACGTCCCCTTTGAAAAATTGTATAAGACTGTGCTTAAACTGACACACAATATTTTTAGCGCAACGCAATCTGACTTTCAATAATCCCTACAAAAGAATGGCCCTGACTAACATTAACCTATACCTTTCACAAATCACTTACCTCACCAAAAATCTTCGTTACTCGAACTACTGCAATACAACGAGCGCCACTACTGCCAGGTAACTAAAAGATTCAAACTACAGAAGTCACTAACTACTGATAGGCACTGTTAGCAAATGAAAGATTTTAATAGAGAACAAACAATGTATTTACCTTAATAATATATATATATATATATATATATATATATATATATATATATATATATATATCAGTTCATGACATCAATTCTTAGAAATTTCAAAACTCCGCCATCTCTCTCCCCATGTCCGCCACTGCTGGCGGCTCACCTCCAACTGCGCAACGCTACGTGCTGTTAACATCCAGCTGCCCAACACTACAATGGCGAGTATTACAACAATGCCAACCAGCCACTGACTGCACACAGCACAGCCAGTGATTTTTCATACAGTGCGCTATGTGGCGTTATCAATAAAAAAAACCTAAACAGCCTACTTACACCATTCATGGCTACATTCCATACAAATACCTTCACAAAAGACTTCCTGACACTGTGTTAACTGTTTTCTCTTCTTCATAAATCCTTTCTTGCCACTGTCAATAAATGTTTTATATCCTCAATACTTCTGCTATTATCAGTTATTTTGCTGTCTAAATAGCAACTCTCATTTACTACTTTAAATGTTTGGTTTCCTAATCTGATTTCCTTAGCATCACCTGATTCTTATATCCTCCCTTCAAAACACTGTCCGTACCGTTAAACTGCTCCTCTAAGTCCTTTTCTGTCTCTGACAGAATTGCAATGTCATCGGTGAACCTCAAAGTTTTTATTTCTTCTCCATGGATTTTAATACCTACTCCGAATTTTTCTTTTGTTTCCTTTACTGCTTGCTCAGTATACAGATTGAATAACATCGGGAGAGGCTACAACCCTGTCTCATTCCCTTCCCAACCACTGCTTCCCTTTCCTGCCCCTCGACTCCTATTAACTGCTGTCTTATTTCTGTACAACTTGCAAATAGCCTTTCGCTCGCTACATTTTACACCTGTTAGCTTCAGAATTTGAAGAGAGTATTCCAGTTAACATTACCAAAAGCTTTCTCTAAGTCTAAAATTCTATAAATGTAGGTTTGCTTTTCCTTAACCTGTGTTCTAAGATAAGTCGTAGGTCAGTCCTGCTTTGGGTGTTCCCACATTCCTCCGGAATCCAAACTGATCTTCCCCGATGTCTGCTTCTACTAGTTTTACCATCTTCTGGGTAATGAATTCGTGTTAGTATGTTGCAACCATGACTTATTGGACTCGAACTGGAACCAGTTCTTGAGCCTGAGGGTATTTCACCACTCTCATACGCCGTGCACACCAGATGGCAGAATTCTGTCGTGGCTCGGTCCCACCAGACTATCAGCAGTTCTGACAGAATGTCGCCTGCTCCAGCACTTGTTGCGACTTATACCTCTCAGAGCTTTGCCAAATTTTTCTCGCAGTGTCATAACTCCCATCTCATCTTCATCTACGTCTGTTTCCCATTCTGTAATATTGCTTTCATCTTCTTTGCATAAAACCTCTACATACTCCTTCCCCCTTCAACCTTCCCTTCAGATATTAAGTCCCGTAGTGCTTAGAGCCATTTGAACCATTTGAAATTTCCCTTCCTTGTTTATGACTGGTTTACAATCTGAGTTCTTGATATTCATGCAGCTGTTTCTCTATTTGCCAGAGACCACTTTAACTTTCCTGTAGGCGGTATCTATCTTCCCTCAAGCGGAATACGTTTCAAAATACTTAAATTTGTCCTCTAGCCATTCTTGTTTAGTGGTTTTGCACTTCCTGTCGACATCGTTTTTTAGACGTTTATATTTCCTTTCGACTGCTTCATTTGCTGCGTTTTCAAATTATCTCCTTTCATCAATTAAATTTCATATCTCTTGTGTTATCCAAAGATTTCTACTATGCCTTGTCATCTTACTTATTTGACCCTCCACTGCCTTCACTATTTCATCTTTTTTTTTTTTTTGTTACCCATTCGTCTTATACTGTATTCTATTCCTCTTTTCTAGTCAACTTTTGTCTAATGTTCCCTCTGAAACTCTCAACTTTTCGAGGTCCCATCTCCTTAATTTCCTACCTTTTTGCAATTTCTTCAGTTTTAATCTACAATTCATAATCAATAAATTGTAGTCAGAGTCGATATCCGCCCCTGGGACTGTCTTACAATTTTACATATGGTAACTAAATCTGTGTCTCACCATTCTTTAATCAATCTAATACCTTCCCGTGTCTCTGGGTCTCTCCCATGTATACGACCTTGTTTTATGATTCTTAAACCAAGTGTTGGCGATGATTAAATTATACTCTGTGCAAAATTCTACCAGGCTGACTAATCTTTCATTCCTTTCCCTCAGTCCTTATGCCCCAACTATTTTTCGTTGTCTTCCTTTTCCTACTATCGAATTCAGGTCACCCATCGCTTTTACATTGTTGTTCCTTTTAAATGCTGAACAATTTATCTTACCTCTTTAGACATTTCTTCGGTCTCTTCATCATTTGCGGAGGCAGTTGGCATGTAAACTTGTACCATTGTGGTAGGCGTGGGGTTCGTGTCTATGTTGGTTACTATAAATGCGTTCACTGTGCTGTTCATAGTAGCTTACCTGGTATCCTATTTTCTTATTTTTTTCAACCTACTCCTGCATTACCCTATTTGACTTTGTATTTATAATCCTGTATTCCCCTAACCAAAAGTCCTCTCTTTTCTGCCTCCGAACTTCACTAAGTCTCACTATGTCTAACTTCAACCTATCCATTTCTCTTTTTAAATTTTCTAACCTACCTGCCCAATTAATGGACCTAACATTCCGCCCTCCGAACCGTAGAATACCAGCTTTGCTTCTCATGATGACGAAACTCTCCTGAGTAATCCCTGTCTGGAGATCCGAATGCGGGAGTGTTTTACCTCAGGAATATTTTACCCAGGGTGACGCCATCATCATTCAACCGTACAGTAGAGCTGCAAGTCCTGTGAAAAAATTATGACTGTAGTTTCCGCTTGCTTTCAGCCGTTCGCAGTAACCGCGCAACAAGGCCTTTTTGGTTGATGTTTTTTAGGCCAGATCAGTCAATCATCAAGAATGTTTTTCCTGCAGCTACTGAAAAGGCCGCTACCCCTCTTTAGGAGCCACACGTTTGACTGGCCCATCAGCAGATACCCCTCTGTTGTGGTTGCACCTGGGTTACGGCTGTCTGTGTCGCTGAGGCACGCAAGTCACACCACCGACGGCAAGGTCCATGGTTCATGAGAGGGGGGAACTTAATCATCATCATCTTCGTTTCCCCTCTATCTAACATCTGGTCGGGTTTGAGTATCAATGGTACTTAATATCACACAAAAATAAATGTAAAAATAATCTCATGGTCCTGAAACTGCAAAGTGACTGGTATCCTTTGGTATTCAACAGCAACCACCAGAAAGTGGAACTCAGCAGCCAGCGTGCCATTCGCCAATGGACCAGTGTCTTCCATCTAAACACATATGTTGATGATATCTTTCTAGAATGGCCCCATCTGGTGCAGTTGTGTAAAACCACAAGTCAAGCTTAGTTTCGTAAGTAATAATGCTTGTGCTGATCTCACCACCGGCGCACGGTAGTTCCACAGCCTGTATTCAATGCCAGAATGGCTCCGTGAAATATATTGCTACTGCATAACGGGAGTCTAAAACCATTCTATCTTAATTCACTAATTTTCTCATTAGCGTATGAGAACTGATCGCACCAATACACCAATAAACGTGTTTCTTAAAAGAAATATTGAAAATGCCCACGGATACATGCTTCAGCCTGCCATTGAACTGCCGGCTGCTGTGGCTGAGCGGTTCTAGGCGCTTCAGTCCGGAACCGCGCTGCTGCTGCGGTCGCAGGTTCGAATCCTGCCTCGGGCATGGATGTGTGTGATATCCTTAGGTTATTTAGGTTTAAGTAGTTCTAAGTCTAGGGGACTGATGACCTCAGATGTTCAGTCCCATAGTGCTTAGAGCCATTTGAATCATTTGCCATTGCACTGAATCCCGCATTCACTGAAGAACTGGGCCTCAAGAAGAGGTGTGTGCAGGACCCTTTCTAGTAACGACGGCGCTGCCGTGTGGAAGACAACCTAGCGGAGCAAGCCCAGAGGAGGCGAAGGAACGGATTATGCTGGTCATAAGAAGCATTACTTGAGTTCTTCCGCAAATGATGGTGGTAGGTATGCTGGTGGTTTGTGGTTTTGTGACTGAAGCTGTCCACCGTGCTATGCGAACGTGCTTTGAGTGTAGCCACTTGCGGAACTACTTCCTGAACGGAAGTCAACGAGTGCTGAGTAACGGCTTGCCTGTATAAAAAACACATGGGGCGTGCGGCAGGGCGTGTTGCGGTGCAGAGTAATCATAGTTGTGTCAGTAAACGCTGCGGTCGTGATTAAGCAAATTAAACAAAAGTTGGCTGTTTTTATCCGCGAGTGTGAACCAGTTATTTTCTCAGTGGTTTAAGAGTTAACTGTGTATTGAATTCTTTGTTATTAAACATGTGTTTCACTCATGATCGTTAAGAATCTTTTGTTATTGCCTTATGCGGATGACCTGTCCCATATGTGATGACTTCACTTATATGTATTTCATAAGAAGTTATTCAAACGTAAGAGTGCGTAGCTTGGTAGGGTTGGTAGCTGGTGACTTAGTTATGTGGTGTCGGTAATAATAGTACAGCAAGATGTAGTTAGAAGCTATATTACTGATCCTAAGTAAGTCTTCTTAAGCATTGTTAGTTTTTTATGTCATGTATGGTTGGTGCAGAGCGCCACATAATTTAAAACATATGTATGTTTATGCTTTCATTCTGTGGTTTATTTTTCGTAAGAGTAAATTATTATTTAGAACATTTAGAAGCCCACTTTATACTAGAAACTAATTCGATTAATTGGTAAGACCTCCTTTGGAATACCGCTGATCTACTGTATGTGTTTTGATTCCTGCAGACTGCAAAGAACTATTTATCATTAACTTCAGTTGATTTAACTGCGAAATAGCTTTTGCCCAACTAAATGGTGTACTAAGGCGTTATAGAATTCTAGGTTAATTTTTACTTCGTCTCACTGATTTAAATTTCATTTTTTCGTGTTCTCAGTATCTTTATTTTGTATGTTTTCTTTCGTAACTGTACAGGACGTAGATTTTGTACTATACTTGTAAATATTTTTAAATACAATAAATATATCTTCAAATACAGTATTACATACGAAATGATTAAATACACTCAGTTCGTACGTAATATTGTCGCCATCATTTTAGGTCTATAATACTTTATGTTTTAACAGCAGCTTATACTTTTCTGATATAAGGATTAAATTAAATATCATCAGCGATTGCATTTGTAATTTGCCTATCATCATCATTTATTGTACATAACAGGCCATAAAGGCCGTTGGCAGAGAGCAAAAGAAATACTACAAACCAAAGTAACACACTATACAAAGAACAATAACACGATCAGTGACACAGGAGTGAGCATTGACCTGATCACAGTTGCAGGTATTTCCGGCAGATGTTGTTCCACTTTCTTCTGTTTATTTCATCTTTCAGGGATGCTGTTGGTTTTACCTTGTGAAACATCCTCATCACCTTATCTTTCCACCTAGTCCTTGGACGACCTCTTGGACGTCTTACAATCAGCTAGCAATTGACCACTTGGTTGGGGATAGATTCTCCAGTTCTGGAGACATGTCCCAACCACTGGAGTCGTCGTCCTCTGATGCTCCTTCCAACGTCAACTTTCCCAAAGCGTTGGTACAAGTCTTCTTTTTGCCTCATTTCCCATCTTCCATTTTCTCTGTTGAATGTAGGCCCATAGTTATTTCTGAGATCTTTCTTTTCAAACGCGCAAATGCGTTCTTCAAGTGTTTGTGAAATCGCCCATGTATCGCAGCCATATAAGAGAAACGGTTTTACTAGTGCCATGTAAAGTTTGATCTTGGTGTTGTGTGAGACCAATCATGACTTGAATAAGTTATTGAGCCTAAAGAAGGCACTATTAGCATTAATTATTCTCTCTTGAATCTCTTTCTCAACCTCGATCTTATTAGGTAGAATCGGCCCCAGGTACTTAAATTTCTCTACTCGTCCAAAATTGTGTCCATCTATATTGACAGTGGGTAATTTGCCTATAGAAACACGTAATTGTTCGAAATTTCTACAGTGTAGGACAAGGTAAAGTGACTCAGAAATACACTAACAAGCTGAGACAGTATGAACGGCTGCTTCATGGCTTGTTGGTCTACACTTGGAATACAGTACAATGGACATTCTGCATGGCGTGGTTTAGGTAGGTCCTTGGTAGGTGTCAGAATGTACGTGGCGCTAGATGCCTACGCTCAAATTTCTAGGTAGTGTGACTATGTGACAAGAAATCGTGCTGCACTACGCCGTTAAAACCGAAGAACACAGTGAGCGTAAACATCACATCTGCTCGCCCTTGTCTAGAAGCTTTCGGACTTGAATATGGAATTCTCTCGCTGGAACGACCGAGTCTTAATTTCTGCGTCAGAAATGTAAACCCATGTATCGTCACGTGTTGTGACATTATTCAGTAGTTCAACACGTTACGGAGTTCATCTAGCGAGTTCTGAGCAACTTACATTGGTTGCTATTTTTGTTCGAAATTCAAGAAAACGGTACAAATTTTGCTGCCACACGTTTGGTGCCTAACACACCAGAAGAAAATTCATGAAGTGAACCAACTGAAATGTCATCATGGATTCTGCGATTGTTCATAATTATTTCTTCCACTTTTCCCACGATTTCATCCGCATAGGTGTTATTATTATTATCTTCTTTCCTTTCTCAGACGTTATGTCTGGTTAAAAATGGAAAGTGACGCGGACCTTGATCAAGCGTGACTTCCTTTTAACTGTACGGTATATACTTTATCCTGATGCCACGTGTCCTTGACTTCCTCAGCCAGTTGGATGTATTTTCAATTTTTTCTCCTGTTTTCTTCTGTATATTTGTTGTATTGGGTATGGATATTTCGATTAGTTGTGTCAATTTCTTCTTTTTATTGGTAAGTATGATGTCAGGTTTGTTATATGGTGTATTTTTATCTGTTATAAAGGTTCTGTTCCAGTATAATTTGTATTCGTCATTCTCCAGTACACTTTGTGGTGCATACTTGTATGTGGGAACATGTTTTATTAGTTTACGTTGTATGGCAATTTGTTGTATTATTTTTGCTACATTGTCGTGTCTTCTGGAGTATTCTGTATTTGCTAGTATTGCACATCCGCTTGTGATGTGATCTACTGTTTCTATTTGTTGTTTGTAAAGTCTGCATTTATCTGCTGTGGTATTGGGATCTTTAGTAATATGCTTGCTGTAATATCTGGTGTTTATTGTTTGATCCTGTATTGCAATCATGAATACTTCCGTCTCACTGTATATATTGCCTTTTCTTAGCCATGTATTAGATGCGTCTTGATCGATGTGTGGCTATGTTAGATGATATGGGTGCTTTCCATGCAGTGTTTTCTTTTTCCAATTTACTTTCTTCGTATCTGTTGATATTATGTGATCCAAAGAGTTATAGAAGTGGTTATGAAATTGCAAAGGTGTAGCCGATGTATTTATATGAATGACTGCTTTGTGTATTTTGCTAGTTTTTGCTCGTTCTATAAAGAATTTTCTTAAATTGTCTACCTGCCCATAATCCTTTCTGCTTAATATGAATCTTTCTGTTGCTGAATGTATGTGATGTATTCTACATTTGTGGCATTGTGGTCGTGTGAGTGTATTGAGTGCTTCTAGGTCTGTGTTACTCCATTTCACTATTATAATTGTAATTATTATTATTATTATTATTATTATTATTGCTATTGTTACTGTGCTGTGACACAACTTTAGATTCAATCGCAACATGTAACAACTTCAAAAAATTTTAAAAACACGATCTATTATATAAAAAGTTCAAGTCTACAGAAAGCAAAAATAATAAATATGTTCAAGGCATTCGCCATCTTCACCTCCACAGGCTTGTTTGCAACGCTTATAGCACTCATAAACTCTTGTTTTACTCATAGCCGACTCATCAAAAGCAGTATTTAATTTCTTTTAGCTTCATTCCGTTCTTATAACTAAATTTAATACAAATGCTTAAATAAATTTTTGTACAAAACCATTAACAGCCGATACTACCACAATACATGAAACTTTTTTGACAGATGACCACAGTCTAAACATACGGTATGGCTAATACTGCATAAACACTTTTCAAATATTCAGCCCAACAAAAATGTCCCAGGAACTTAATACATCATGCGAAATTAGAAAATTCCCGTTATTTTTCGAACATGTCTCGTATACAAAATGGTGGTGCAAATGCTTGGAACACACCAACCGAACAGGACATGCCATCTTGCAGCCACGATAATCTGCTTCGTTTGGAAATTCTGAGAGGCAGATCACTCCCCATGGATTCAGACGTGTTACTGAAAATTGGAGTACGACGGAATCACGTGATGCTGGCCTTGACAAATTACTTCAGGGCGTTGATTTTTTCAAAAAGCGTTAATACTCTCAAGAAAAAGGGAGTTTCTTCCATTTAGTGAAATAAAAAATGGGCCTAATTAAGAATCCAATTTATTACGAAACGTCTGTATCAGTCACCTAACACACATTTACTGGCAAAATAAAATCGAGATGAATAACACACAGAGAAAATAAATCAATTAATCTTTATGGTTAGTGGTCACTGTTAACCAATAATTTATTCATTGGAAAAAGACCGCGATAAAGGAGAAAGTGGAAGTCTCCACCTTATACATCACTGATAATAGAAAGGATCGCAGTGTACTCACGGCCATTGCCCCTAACTTGTCACAAGGCATAGGATGTCACAAGCTACGACCATTACTAAATGGTATTTGATCAACGAAAACTGAAACCAACAGCTGTATTTAATTCAAATGTCATTTTTCAAAACATGGCACCAGTTTTGACGTGAAAAATTACCATGTTGAGGCCCCACGCGTAATATACCATCAATGTACGAATGACAATAGCAAAGACGAATGGAGTCTTCCAAGGGAAACAGCACAACTTATTAAGCATGTTAAGTCAACGAGAGGGCTTGTTACTGGAATTTACGGAATACAGTAGACTTTGCCCAGCTGCACTCGACTTTGTTGCGTGCACATACTGCTCAATAAGTTGTACTGTCTTCTTTTGAAGACTCCGTTGGTCTCTGTCACATTGGTCCTTACGCTGGTAACAGATTAGACCTGGGCCCTGAAGATGACGCTTATTTCGCGTCGAAACTGGTAGCATGTTTTGGATAAACGACGTCTACATAACAAGAGAGTTGTTGGTTTCAGTTTTCATTATCCAAGTACATCATGTCCGGCTGCTGTCCCACTGGCCTCGATGGATTACTAGAGAGTTACTAACTGGATCCATAATGAGCCTTTGGACATCTAATAAAAAGTATCACAATTGCGGAATCTAACTTAGGCAAAATCTCGCATCTACTGAACGATCGATAACTCTAACTCCCCACTGCCTTGTTCAGATTCTCATCATGATTTAAGCTGCTGTGTGGAGTAGCGTGGACGGCTGCCGACAGCTTGGTGGTTGAGGACCGTGTCCTCCCTTATAAATAAGCCCATCTCCATCCAGAGTCACAGAAGAAGCTGGAGAGTGAGTGCTCTCGGGAAGATGTAGGACCCGTGTGTTCTAGAAGAGCTGTCGAACTAGACTGGCTTCCACAGAGGAGTATCCTCTGTGTATTCCGTAAATTTCGCCAATGGCAGGTTCCGTTATATTGTGGCCAACGAAAACGTTCGTAGCAAAATTGCTAAATTCCTCTCGTAGGAACAGTTTCATCAGCCAGACAATAGTTTCGACGACTACAGTTCCTGAAAGTGAAGGGCAAAAGTTTCGTTCTTCACATATGTTTTTATTTCAGCCAATCCGCGGTTCTCAGAAATTGGCATGCTGGCGGCACTTCTCCTCCACAAAAGGAGAACAGAAATTTAAATCGAAATCAACTATTTCTTTTCCCACGGAAAACACAGAGACGCTTATCTGCGAGTGGCGCCCCACGCTCTTACTTTCTAGGAACGGCTGCCGGCCACATAAAGCCCAATTCTACAGAGTTGTGCTCTGATCGAATAGCTTCGGGTTGTAAAGATCGGCAGTATTCCACTCAAGGTCATGTTTCTTCCAAGGCCCATTGTACCGGCGTATTCAGACAGATTCGATGGGCCCTCATATTGTGCTGAACCCTGTATTCAGGAAAAACGTTTGTACCCCCTGGCAGTCGGAGCATGTCCTTACACGGGTTCATGGACTATTAGCATCATTTCCAGGGTAAGGCCAGAGAAGAAGACTAGGTCCCACATCCGTTTTACAGCCACGCAACTTATTGCAAAATTTGGATGGACTGTCTTACCACATCCACTATTTAGCTCCGATGCTGTTGTCAGAGCTGTTAGTCTCAGCTGGTTCCGATTTTTAAAAGTGCGGCATGCAAGCAGTGGTTCATCGTTGGCAAAAGCGAATGACAAATGGTGGTGACTATTTAGAAAAATGGCATCCTGTAGCTGAAATATTGCTCTATGTAGCTGTGCTGTTGTGATTTATGTATCTTCTGTAGTTTCCATGAATAAAAACAGGTGACACTACTTTTGGAACGACCCTGGTATATATAATCCGCGCAATAATGTCTCAGATGCGAAAATTAAATTAAAGAGACCAATCAGCCCATAACACACTAACGTATTTCATGGTCATGGGCTACAGAGGGTAACAGAAATATTGAGAAATCTTAACTGGCTAACACTCGACGAAAGAGGCCGTGTACAGTGCAAGAACCTGCTTAGAAAACTATGAGAACTGTCTTTCAGAGCAGAAACTTGAGCCCCCAACGTATCTACCCATCAGAGACAGTGAGCATAAAACTAGGCAAATCACAGTTTTCACACAGGCTTATAAGCAGTCATTCTTAAGACTTAAATCCGTCAACGATACAGGAAGGTACCTATAATAAAAAGTTACTCTCTGACACTCACTTCACAGTATTCACAGAGCACAGCTGAGGATGAAGTAACTGCCTCAGGGTTGTTACTGGCAATAAATTATCATACTGTATTAAGAGTAGACGCTGCACTAATTGTGCGCCGCCAGATAAAATTGCGTGAATACTAAACTCAGAAGTGGATTCACGTCTTTCGGGATGTGTTGCTAATTCTGGCATCTTAGACCGCTTCACTAATCCAGTCGAAGTATGCCTCACAGCACTGCGACAGAGTCAATGCGGAATTTTGAGAGGCGAGTTGGTGCTCTCAGCCGGTCGGTGAAACGTGCTTACATGGCACTATTGGAAGCATACTCCTGGCGAAACGGAGAGATCTGGGTTCCAATACCTGCCCCCAACTCTGGCAAGACAGCTTCATTGCCAGAAAACATCATCCCGAGAACATGTGGTTGTCTTGGAAGACAGTAGGCTAGAAGTGGCCTTCGTCGTTTTCAGAGATAGGAGTTCAGTCAGCTGTGTGAAGTGAGACCGGAAACATCTTCCAGAGGACAGCGTCGTCACCGCGGTGCAAGCGGTGAACTAGCCTGTAGCGCGTTGCCAGGAGCCGGATTGGACATCGTATCCAAACGGCGTGCTGTGCCTGAAGGTGTTGGAGCCACGAAGATGAACGACTGAGTCCTGCATACGTCAAAAAGACTGGGTGTATTGTCTGTTATAACTTAGTGCCAACGTACCTTGACACATTCACTCGATTTCAGTTATTCAGTGGGCGGGCGCCACATTGTCTGCCTTACTCTGTATAAAATGCCCCATTGAAGTTGCGATACAAGTCTGTACATATTCAATTAATCGTTGTGCACACACGGTGTAACTTTTATTTAAATCGTTAACTGGTATTTAATGTCAAGGCTATGAAGTTTTGAATTACAATTATTTTAGGTGGTGAAATGTTTCCCACTGCAACGATCAGTTATATCCACAATGTTAATACCACAGCTGTAAAGTGAAAACTGCTGCAGGCATGTCAAAGAACAGTCGCTTTAGGGCAAAGCAAGCCCAAGCACGCGGGACGCGTGATGATCCCGTTCTACGTCAATAAACGATTACGAGGCATTCCACATTCCAGCTTCAGTGAAACAGTAACACAATGAAAATGGGCGCCATCATTTCACATTCCAGTTCCAGCGAGACAGTAATACAATGAAAATGCGCCCCATGACGGTTTAACAGCTGTACATAGATGTTACAAGAGAGTTGGTAACATCCCGATAACGAAACAAAACAACTCAATAGTGACCTATTTGAACCAGAAATATCCACAGACCGCTTGCTGTGATTAGATCACACAGAGTGTACAATTATTTCTAGAGAAAGAAGGAATATTGGTACAAAGCGGCACATGTGTAGAATAGTGCAAAATAAATAATAAATATGTAAAAGAAAGAAGGAGGGAATACTACGATTTAAACTTCCGTCGGCGATGATGCCAGTAGGGACAGAGAACCAGCACGGAAGGCGGGAAGAGTAGGGAAGAAATTACAACGTGCCATTTTCGAAAGAACCACCCCACTATTCGAGTTAAATGATTGTAGGGAACCTACAAAAAATTCATGTACACTAGAGTTCGTCTTCTGATGCCCTCGCTGTATACTTTGTCTAGTGTGAAGCGTAGGCGACAGACTATTTCGCGTCTCACCTGTTGATAATTGTGCAGATTCTCGTAACCGCTACGAAATCTTCACTAACTGATAACGTCGAATCGACAGCTCGAGTACAAATTACTCAGAGCTGAAATCTACTAACCTATTAATCTAATAATGGGCCATCGATCAAAGGAACCATAAGATACGAATAAATCTGCTTCAGCGAAATATCAGTATCTGTGAGCATCTGAGATCGTGGACCATCCTGGCTTCTTAAATAAACTTGGGTTGAATCCTAATGCATCCCAGCAGCGAAATTCACAAAGTATTTTACTACCAACGGTAAATAGATTTCTACGCCAGCAATGGCAAATATTATCATTACTGTTGTATCCGTGTGTATGTGGAAAGGCAGCTCGCAAATGGATCCAGTTATCTACAATCGGCTCCATTTTTGAAAGAGCCTTTACTGCGGCTGGTCACAAATTTTTCCGACAGTAACTCTTCCTTACTCACACAATTTCATTATTGACACAAGAGGTGTTCAATAAGCAATGTAACACATTTCTTCTCAGCCAACTTCAGTTGAATATTTTGTGGGATATCATGGAATCTCCCCCTTTCACCCCCTGTGTTTCCATGAAGTTCCCACAGGTGGCGGTGCTATACACAGACTTCAAAACGGCTACTGAACGGAGCTGCGTTCCAAGCAGAGAGCTGTCATTGAATTTCTTTTGGCGGAAAACCAGAGCATCTAAAAAAATTTTTAGCTCCTTGCAGAATGTCTACGGAGACCTGGTAGCAAACAAAAGCATAGCAAATCCTGGGGTAAGGCGTGTGTTATCATGACAACAAGACCACGCAAACCTGTCCGGTCTCCCACGTTCCGGCCGGCGGCACGCAACTGTGCTACCATCAGGAAATTGAAGACGTGACTTTCACGTGTTCATGTCACAAAAATGAAGAAGAATTTCTCTTTCTCCATGAATATCCGAGACTGCACTCAAGTCTGCACATCCAAGAGGAGCTCACAAATATTCATTGCATTGTTTTTCCTTATGGACCCTACAGCTTGGATCTCGCACCTTCCATCAGTTTGGCCCAACGAAGAATGCACTCCGTGGAAGCCAGTACGTGGATAATGGGGAGATTACTGGTACAGTAAGGCCTTGGCTCCGACGCCGTCAGGTAGAGTTGTACCAAGCGGGTATACAGACCCTCCGTACAATGCCGTCGCATTGTACGGAGATTATGTGGAAAAATTAGGTTTTGCGGCCAAAAGAGAGGGGAATAATATCATGTACTGGAGTGCTGAATAAAGCAAACTTGCTTTCAGAAAAAGGTATATTGCTTTACTTATTGAACAGCTCTCGCACTTTCAATGACAACCCGACTATCAAGCGCTCATGATCGTTGAAGTCAGAGAAACTGTCATCGTACCAGGTACCAGGTGACATATCGGGGAGTCAAATACTGAGTCTGTGTGTGTGTGTGTGTGTGTGTGTGTGTGTGTGTGTGTGTGTGTATGTGTGTGTGTGGATTAGTTATTTACAGAAAAAACCAAATTCGCTATAATGGTCATCGTCCTAACGAAAATATTAATTCTTGTACTGAGAATGAAATCACGTATTGAGTTATGCCTCATTATGAAACACAGAGATATTCAGTCTGAAAGTTGAAAAACACGTTAAATATAAAATTACTCCGAAATATGTTTAGTTAACGTTGTTCCTCAAGACAGTCCCTTTCTAAAACTCAAATTTTTCTACACTACAACTCTGGATTTCCTAATGTTTACCTAGTCGTACTGGGTCCGCCGTTTTCGTGATTTGCGAGATTTCTTTTATTGTAACTTTGTGGCCGTATACCCTCCCTGTGACCATTGTTTCACTTAACAACAGTCTGCACAAAGTGTACTGCTACAAAATTCTTGCTTAAATTGATACCTTCAGGCTTCTTTTTTAGGGTTCTTGATACCTTTAAGACAGGCAGACAACTCAACAAAGTTGTTCCAAAAGCTCTATGTCTGCGACACCTCATTTAATAAGTATGCAGGAAATGTTCAGCTGACCTACTTGGCTCCTTCAGTCGGGCAAAGAAAGAGTCGTACATGTCTGCTCTGAGGAGCTGTTCAGCCACGGAAATGATTTCCTTCTTTCGCCCGTTTCCTCGCTGTGTGTAAGTGGTGTCCGTTAACTGTAGGTGAACATCATGGGAGTGTAATTATTTTGGAGTCGCTGTATTACATGATGATAAAGAAAAGTTTCTAATCTGTTGTCGACAGGTAGCCTACTCAGCACGGGGATCACGGGGATTAACTTATCCAATCTATTGAGGGATCAGAGCATCATACGACCTCATTACATGACATACAGTGAAGAGGTTTGGAATGTAATGCAGGACACAGGAGGAAAGTATGTTGGTCAGGGACTTCACACCACCTGTTATCCTCCCATTGCCGACCAAATAGAGCAAAAACGTATTAGGCCACAAGGATTCAAAATGGCGGCAACCGAGTCAAGCACCACAGCAAGCGCTATTTTTTTTTTAATTTTTACATCGCGCCTTCATACTTTCCATAGCCCGGCCATGCAGTACGCTAAGACCTTTATTCTTAAAGCCTCTTCTCGAAAACTAGACGCTTCTCTGAAGGAGCTTCTAGACTGATTGCAGGCAGAGTGCAACTGTACATTTGCCGCGGCACAGGGTGGTAACGATGGCCAGCCCATCACCCTGGCTCCATTTTACCGTCGGGAAAGATCCCAGGTACGTATTCAGTTTGGTAGCAGGCTGAGTGGATCTGGGACTGTCCGGAAAGACTGGAACAAGGTAAGTTCCCCACTTCTCCCAGGAATTGAACTCTCTACCTACCGGATCTGAGGCTACTGCTCTATGTTCTAGACCACTATGGCCACATTTCTACGAGAACCAGAGAACTTATTCCTCGAAACAGAGAAAAAGTCGTCCCCAAGAAATTAATGATTCCTCTGATAGATACAAATAAACTTTCTTACATTTATTAAAACTCTTCTTGAGAAATGACTAAACACTTCTCCGGAAATGTAACTAAATTTTTCAACGAAAAAAACCAAACACTTTTTCAGAAAAATCTAAAAACTCTTCTTTGGAAAAATGAAAAAACACCATTTGCGGAAATACCTAAAAACGCTTTTTCGCAAAAAACTAGATATTTCTCTTTTGAAAAAAAAATAAAAGCTCATTAAAAAAATAAACTAAAGCTTTTTCGCCTATAGAGGCGGGTTTTCAGTTAAGAAGTGACGTTCTGATGCTTGCGGGTTTATTGTCTTCACTTCTGAAATAGCGTTGTAATTTTCAGGTTGATAATTTCACAATTTCTCTACGAAATATTTCGTCCATAATCGACAGCTTGTTAAGGGCTGAGATTGATTAGATTCAATTATTGGTATATACTGCTTCTGTCACTTTAATTTTTAACGCCACTACGCGTTTTGATGATCAGGCCATGATATTCGGATGGATTATGGTACTTCTACATTTTTTATATGTTTGTAACATACACATGTTTAGTTTATATGGCAGACATTGCTGTGCGAGACGATACATAATCTCCCTTCCAAAGCGCAGTCTGCCAAACAGAACAATACATAATGAGATTTTCACTCTGCAGCGTAGTGTGCGCTGATATGAAACTTCCTGGCTGATTAAAACTGTGTGCCGGATCGAGACTAACTCGCAGAAGAGCTTCTGTAAAGTTTGGAAGGTATGAGGCGAGGTACTGGCGGAAGTAAAGCTGTTAGGTCGGGGCGAGACTCGTGCTTGGGTAGCACAGTTCGTAGAGCACTTACCCCCGAAAGGCAAAGGTCCCGAGTTCGAGTCTCGGTCCGGCACACAGTTTTAATCTGCCAGGTACTTTCAGAACAATACATGTATGGTCACAAACAAATGCGAAAATATGAAAGTGCCGTAGTCCACCTGAAGCTGATGGCATGACCATCGAAACGCGCAGTGGTGTTAAAATGAAAATAAAAGTAACTGGAGTCCTGCACCAATAAATGTTTCGAGTTATCGCTGCTTTTACTTACGTCTGAGTAAATAAGCTTTCTATGCACACTTTAAAACCACTGAAACGCCTGTTCAGACGCCTGTAAGGGATATGACAAAGCGTCAAAAAGGTAACGCGCGTTGCGGAAAAGAATATTGTTACTATTGGAAGCGGGAACGCGGGAGAGCGCAGATGACAGCCAGGCAAACGGCGCATTGTTTGCGTTAAGCTGGCAGTTGTTTGTAGCGCCGCCCGGGGCTGCGGCGCGGAGAGAGCGCGGCCGGGCACCTAATGGCGTGCCCGCTCGCTCGCCAGGTGCTTTTGTTGTCCCCTCTCACCCTTTTCCACGACTCCGTCGGTTTTGTGCGCCCCGCTGCCTGCGGATTTATTACCTCTACTCCCAGGCCGCGGCGAGGCAGACGCAGACGTCGACAGCGCGGCGGTCTCTGCGAGCGGGCGTCTGCTCCGTCTTTTGTTCGGCGTGACGCCGCGAGCCGGGCCGCGTGTCTCGTGGGGTAGTGTCGCGTCGAGACGCCGTGGCGTGCCGTGGCGGCGCCACTGTATCGTATCGATCTCCGCGAGCGGCGGGCGGCGGGCGGCCGCGACGAGCTGTCAGCGAGACATGTGGAGGCGGAGGAGGACGCTGGCGTCGCTGGAGGATGGAACTGGAGGCTACGGTCCCACTGACGGCTGTCGCCAGGGGGCGCCGCAGTCGCCTCGTACTGGGTTCGAAGACGACGGACGGCCTGCGAAAAGTCCAGGGGAACATCACCATGCCGTTTAGCCAACTCTAAAAATTCTTTCCGTTTTGCTTTAACATGTTGTGAAGAAATTATACTCTCCCGAAAAAAAATAGTACACCCTTTTAGTGGTTTCCATTTCACTTGATATTTATTGTGACAACAGTGCACATGCAGTACATGATATGATTACATTTACAGGTCAGTTGCACAAGCTGTTCCCAGGTAGCAGGTGTCGACGCAACTGGAACATTCGTATTAGTATGTGGTGTAGGCTCCACTGGCTCTAACTCTGCCATCCAGTCGACTGTACGAGTGGCGAATTCTGTCCTGGGATACGTTATTCCACTCCTACTCGACCTGTTCACATAGTTCTGTAAGAGTTGTTGGTCAACCCATCAATCCCTCAGGTGTTCGATTGGAGACAAGTCCAGAGGAAATTATGCTGACCAGGGAAATTGCGTCACGTCTTCCAGAGCACGCTGAGCTTCGCGGCAGTGTGGGGGCGTGCAATATCCTGTTGGAGCAACACATCACCTTCCAGTTAGAAGAAGGGCAAAAGAAGTGGTGTAACAACTTTTTTCACGTACCGAGCGCTGGTTAGTTTCCCCTCCAAAAACACAAAAGGTGAACGAGAATTGTAGTTTATCGGTTTATCGCACAACAGACCAGTCTCGTACGAATGCACTCTACTAGACAGCGCTCACCAGGTCTAAGTCGTACGCGCAGTCGAGCATCACTTAAGCCCGTCTCACACGGAGCAAGGTTCGCTGTTAAATTTCCTTGCTGGCTCGCGCGACGGCTACCTTGCGGGCTCCGTCGTCTGCTAGCGGGCTACCTTGCTGGGAACCTTGTAAGATTTCCAGGATAGGTCCGGTGCTATATTTCTTGCAAGCTTCCCTGCGTGCTACCTGCGTTGGCCAATCATGAGACGTTTCGTTCGTGAAGTCAGACGCGGAAAGTTTGGGCGGGAAGCCTTTGTTGATAGTCGCTTTTCTGCTGTTTTGAGGTGCCGTAGGAAGTTCTCATAATTATTAAATAATAGCACCGCAGTGGTCCAAGGAAGCGATTGAAGCATTGATGTGTTCTTATAGGGAAGAGCAGTGTCTGTAGGTCGTGAAAAGCACAAACTATTATAATAAACACTTGCATGCAGGAGCACTCGAAAGAGTTGCAAGTGCCGTGTGTCTTGTTCGACCATATACATCCAATCGTATAAAATTTGCAAAGGATGTACGATCTTCTATCCTATAAAATAAAGTCGTATATAACAGTCATTATTGGTATATTTATAAAGGCAAACAGTAATGAATAGGTGATACTTTTCAAACAAAAGTATGTGTTATGCGAACTAACCTCAACTCTTTATGAAGCATGGAGAGCACACCTTTTCCAGCGTTTCTCATCTTAATCCAGTTTTTCGTCCATTCTTTCTTTCTTCTTCTCTCATTAGCATGCGTTTCTGCGTCGTTTCGCACCAAATCAGCTAATAACGCCAGTTTGCCCGAACATCTGAACCTGAAGCAGCAATCTTCGTTCGATACAACATGCAGCCGATCACAACACAACTAGCTGCCCATCTTGCACCGTGGGAGAGCTTCGGAATGGAAGATAGCCGGCTCCTTTCCCTGCAAGCCGGCAGGCATGCACGCCATCTCGCAAACTTGAGGCGAACCTTGCTCCGCGTGAGATAGGCTTTAGGTGTAGGCAGTATCTGCTTTCATCGCTGATGACCACGGTGCGCCATACCATAGCTTCCAAGTGGTACTCTAACGGCACCAGTCGATCCGTGCATATAGGTGCTGTGTCGTAAGTGGAAGACGGGCCAAAAGCGTGCGTGGTCATAGTTCCACTACTAAAAACTGATTCGAAAGAGTTCTTGTCGGCACGTCTCGGTTCACAAGCCCTCTGATCTGTACTGTGGCAGCCGTACCATCTGCCACTGCTGTCGTTACACTACCACAATCCTGGCTAGCGCCTGTAGCTGCATCGACGTCCAGAACCTCGTCTTCGGATGTGCGAATGTTCACGTAACCACTGATATCAGCATCATTGCACAACTGACACATAACGTTTGACTTGTGTGGCAGTCCTCTGAAAGGACCATCCCCCACTTTCAAGAGCACAATTTGACTCAACTTCCTCTGTTGGCTGTAGGAAGCACGAGTGCGTTTCTGTGGTATGGTTGCCAGCATGCTTCACACGTTTGCACCAAACTGAACCTTTTGGTTGTGAGCATTTTCTATTAAAGGATAGACACAAATGGTACACTGGTAGCTATGGCACTACGCTATCTGTTTGCGGACGACGTCGAAACCATTATCAGTACATCTACTGTTCCCAAGGTGGCATATGCCGATATCGGATAAAATCAATGACGTCTTTCCAGGTGCAATATTTTTTTTTCCAACTGCAAGACGCTTCCTGAAGCAATCAAGTGATTCTGTACAAATTTGTTTTTATTTCGAGGGTCGCTCTAAAAGTAAAGAACGTATGTTCCTCTGCATATTTTTATTCCCGATAGCAAGAGGAAAGTTATTTTACAACATATTTGAATATTGTAGAAACATAATGACGCTGACCAACAGTCCGCGCCATTTGTTTTGAATGGTGCTTTGTAGTCGCTGAAGGCCGCTGCACTAACGATACCTCCTCTACGCATACACTAGATGAGCAGCACGCCATTTTGATCCCGAGACACGGCGACCATTAACGTTCTGCTGCTCAGAATTGGTTTAGCTTTTTTTATGTTGGTGGGAGCTGTTACTGAATTCTTTCCATGACTTGGAGCTTTGTTTCTGGACTTTCATGCGACCCATGTGTCGGCACCAGCAACAATTTGGTTCAATAACTCCTCGCCATCCTTGCCGTACAGAATGAGAAAAGTCAGTGCTGCTTTCATTTGCTGTCTTTTCTGTTCATCAGTCAGAAGCCGAAGTATCCATCTGGCACACACTTTTCTGCTACTCAAATCACCAATAACTATTTGCTAGAGAACTGATAGTGAAGATTCATGAAAACACAAGTTGAATTCATTAAGGAAGTAGACCTCGATTTGGAACCGATATTCTTGATTTTTTTTTCGATAAAATAACAAACAAATTATAAAACTGGCTTTAGACCTTTATTGTACACCCTTAAGATTGCACTGTCTATTTTTTAAGTAAAAAGACTTGCTCCCAGAGTACACGTCATGACATTGACGAAATGCCTTCGCGTTGTACGAGAGCTGTTGGTGAGAGCTCTGAATGGCAGAATTTTCAACCTAGAACAAAATTTAAAACTGATTTTAAACGGATAATACTGCCTAACATAGTAGATAAGGACATAAAAAATGGTTTTCGATAGAATAAAAGTCAATTTATTCGACAAAAACGTCATTGTAAAAACGTCCAAATAAATCAGTATTAAAATACGACGCAAAAATCCTATGTGCTACAGTATAAAAAGAAAAACACCGAGTAGTAAGTTACAAAAAGGCATAATATACGAGCAATCGCATGTCGATTTCATGAGTTATAGCTCCCGTCAACTTGGAAAATATTGGTTCGAAAAACAAGCGTATAAAGTTTCAATTTGTATTTTGTGATACTGAAACTGAAGGAACCTAGAATCGGTAATTCCATCACCGCACATATGACCTTTTTATCGGCGATGACAAACACTCTCTCCAGGGTCAGGGTCTCATATACGTTCATCCGCTCTATACAATTTGAAACGAGACTCGTCAGACCAGACAACATGTTTCCAGTGGTCAAGAATCGAATATCGGTTTCGACGGGCCCAGGCGAGACGTAAAGCTTTGCGTCGTGCAGTTATCAAGGGTACACGAGTGGGCCTTCGATTCCTAACGCCAATATCGATTATGTTTACCAATCGAAGTGTTTTTCGTTTCTTTTTTTCACGATTACTTTTCGAACATTGTTTATCCGTAAAAATACGTTTGTTTGTCAATTTCAAACTTTCATCTTTTACTTCTTATAAAAAAAAGAAAAGAAAAGAAAAGAAAAGAAAACGAGCAAAACGACAAGTTCAGCAGACTCGAGACAAAGACGTGCTTTAAGACTGTTTAGCATAAAAGAATCAAGTAACGAAAAGAAATCTTGTTGGAACAGCATTGTAATTGATACTGGTATTGTCTCTGATAATATTCGATCTAATATTACCCCTATTCCGTAGATAACTATTGTAGTGTTACATCGGTTGCATTCGGACGCTCGGATGTGTCAGACCTGAAGCATTAAATTGTGTTTCTAGCATATTTTAACATATCCCCCCCCCCCCCCCCCCCCCCGCCGAGCACGTGGTATGGATTCGACGGACTCGACTAATGTCTGAAGTAGCGCAGGAGGGAACTGATACCATAAATCCTACAGGGCTGTCCATAAATCCGTTACAGTACGAGGGGTATAGATCTCTTCCGAACAGCACGTTGCAAGGCATCCCAAATATACTCAAAAATGTTCATATCTGGGAAGTTTAGTGGCCAGCGGAAGTGTTTAAACCCAGACGAGTGTTCCTGGAGCCACTCCGTAGCAATTCTGGACGTTTGGCGTCTCGCATTGTCCTTGCTGGAATTGCTCAAGTCCGTCGCAATGCACAATGGACGGGAATGGATGCAGGTGATGAGGCAGGATGCTTATGAACGTGACAATATGTTTCCAGTCATCAAGAATCGAATATCAGTATTGACGGGAACAGGTCAGATGTAAAGCTTTGCGTCGTGCAGTCATCAAGGATATACGAGTGGGCCTTCGGTTCCAAATTCCAATATCGATTATGTTTCTTTGAATGAATGGTTCTCACGCTGTCACTATTGATGGCCCAGCACTGAAATCTGCAGCAATTTGAAGAAGAGTTGCACTTCTGTCACGTTGAACGATTCTCTTCAGTCGTCGTTGGTCCCGTTTTTGCAGGATCTTCTTCCGACCGCAGCAATGTCGGAGATTTGATGGTTTACCGGAGTTCTGATATTCGAGGCACACTCGTGAAATGGTCGTACGGGAAGATCCCCAGTTCATCACTACGTCGGAGATGTCCCATCGCTAGTGCGCCAACTTTAGCACCACTGGTGGTCGATGAAATGTTCACTGTCTGTTGCAGGGGTAGGAGAGGAGAGACGTTGCAGTACAGTTCCTGATCATTTTAAGCCAATATTCTAAATCAAATTTGAAACCTCTCCGCGGTGGCTCATGAACTAAGGGCATCTAACGCTATTGGCGATTTGTCCGTCGGATGGCGACGTTAAACTCAAAGGGCCACTTGGTGCTCTTCGAGAGGAATAGGTTACGCGTCAGTACCTGATTTCACCTTCTCCCTTCTCTATTTCACCCTCTCCCTTCTATCATTGTCATACAAAACAAACGTAACACTACGTTACGCACACCACATTCCACAAAAACACAAGCGACACAACTCTCACACATCAGCAAGAAAAGGAACCAATATTCCCAAAGGCAGACCACTCATTCAGCGAAACGGCAGAACGCACACCATGGAACATCCAGCCAACAATGACATATAGTTCTAGTGTATTTCAGCTCTTGCTACCTTCGGAATCGTGTGGATGGTGCTTCATTCTGCACACCATTGTGATTAGTCGTTTTGTTGCCACTTCCCACAATAATTTTAGGAATTGTGACGGAGTGTTGCCTATCTCTTCTGCCTTCTTTGATCTTAGCTTCAGCCTAATGTTCGTCATTACTAAACTGTGATATGACTCTCTGGCTACACCTGGGTGTGCCTTACAATCCAGTATCTGATTTCAGATTCTCTACCTGGCCATGATGCTGTCTAATCGGAATCTTCTCATATATCCCGGTATTTTCCAAGTATCCCTCCTCCTCCTGTGATTCAAGAACAGAGTATTCGCAATTACTAACCGAAACTTGTTGGAGCACTGGTTACTCTTTCTCTTGTCTCATTCATACCGTCTAGACCATATTCTCCTATACCTCTTTCTTCTCCTACAACAGCTTCCCAGTCCCCCGTGGCTATTAGACTTCCATCTGCTTTTACATACTGAAATACCCGTACAATATCCTCACATACTTTTCTAATAGTGAAGTCATTTATCACTTGACAATGGGCGAGGAGACCTCGGTCGAAGGCCCCTCGGTTTTTAACCACCTGGCGCCACTTGAAACCAGAGAAGATTTATTAATTCATGTTGCTGAGAGACCATGCATTCATGTGTTATCTTTATTGTCTCGATTCGTGAGCTATTGAATCTGAGGTACCGAGTGGTACTTACTATCCATCCATGCATTTATAATTGAATGAGGACGAGGAGTGCATGAAAAGCAACACCTCGTTCCTCAGATGATTTCCAAGAATTAATTTAGCTTAACTTTTACACGACACTAAAGCTAATTCAGGTTGCTTAACCAACTTTTATACACTCCTGGAAATGGAAAAAAGAACACATTCACACCGGTGTGTCAGACCCACCATACTTGCTCCGGACACTGCAAGAGGGCTGTACAAGCAATGATCACACGCACGGCACAGCGGACACACCAGGAACCGCGTGTTGGCCGTCGAATGGCGCTAGCTGCGCAGCATTTGTGCACCACCGCCGTCAGTGTCAGCCAGTTTGCCGTGGCATACGGAGCTCCATCGCAGTCTTTAACACTGGTAGCATGCCGCGACAGCGTGGACGTGAACCGTATGTGCAGCTGACGGACTTTGAGCGAGGGCGTATAGTGAGCATGCGGGAGGCCGGGTGGACGTACCGCCGAATTGCTCAACACGTGGGGCGTGAGGTCTCCACAGTACATCGATGTTGTCGCCAGTGGTCGGCGGAAGGTGCACGTGCCCGTCGACCTGGGGCCGGACCGCAGCGACGCACGGAAGCACGCCAAGGCCGTAGGATCCTACGCAGTGCCGTAGGGGACCGCACCGCCACTTCCCAGCAAATTAGGGACACTGTTGCTCCTGGGGTATCGGCGAGGACCATTCGCAACCGTCTCCATGAAGCTGGGCTACGGTCCCGCACACCGTTAGGCCGTCTTCCGCTCACGCCCCAACATCGTGCAGCCCGCCTCCAGTGGTGTCGCGACAGGCGTGAATGGACGGACGAATGGAGACGTGTCGTCTTCAGCGATGAGAGTCGCTTCTGCCTTGGTGCCAATGCTGGTCGTATGCGTGTTTGGCGCCGTGCAGGTGAGCGCCACAATCAGGACTGCATACGACCGAGCCACACAGGGCCAACACCCGGCATCATGGTGTGGGGAGCGATCTCCTACACTGGCCGTACACCTCTGGTGATCGTCAAGGGGACACTGAATAGTGCACGGTACGTCCAAACCGTCATCGAACCCATCGTTCTACCATTCCTAGACCGGCAAGGGAACTTGCTGTTCCAACAGGACAATGCACGTCCGCATGTATCCCGTGCCACCCAACGTGCTCTAGAAGGTGTAAGTCAACTAGCCTGGCCAGCAAGATCTCCGGATCTGTCCCCCATTGAGCATGTTTGGGACTGGATGAAGCGTCGTCTCACGCAGTCTGCACGTCCTGCACGAACGCTGGTCCAACTGAGGCGCCAGGTGGAAATGGCATGGCAAGCCGTTCCACAGGACTACATCCAGCATCTCTACGATCGTCTCCATGGGAGAATAGCAGCCTGCATTGCTGCGAAAGGTGGATATACACTGTACTAGTGCCGACATTGTGCATGCTCTGTTGCCTATGTGCCTGTGGTTCTGTCAGTGTGATCGTGTGATGTATCTGACCCCAGGAATGTGTCAATAAAGTTTCCCCTTCCTGGGACAATGAATTCACGGTGTTCTTATTTCAATTTCCAGGAGTGTGTTAACAGTTAGGACCCATATAGTGAAATTCACCTTTTGAATACTGAAATGTAATTTTCAATAACATCATGTCAAAGAACCCGTCAATATTACGTACATCCATTGCTAGAAACATGTACAATAAATTGGTCTAATTACAATTAGAACTGTTTATTTGCGAACAATCAGTGAAAAGAGACACCAAAGTTACTGTTCTTCTAATGCCTGAAACCGTTAACAACTCTGATTAACATACTATCAGCATACTATGCAATTCCTGACCATACCAACACATAATTATTTACCAATCACTGAAACTCATAATACGAAATGTTAAAGACGATGTACACAAAACGATTATTTGCGCTACTGTAATATTCATTGAAATTCTGTTCACACCATGAAACAATATTCGCATATTTGAAACTAGAAACATGTTAGGAAGATATGGGACGAGTAGTTTCAGAACAATTAACAAAACTATAATCAGTATTGTTCATTTGAATCATTTCATTTATTTTTCCTTGAAAACGACGAATATGTATTTACTTGAAAATTCGAAATGAAGCGGTGGAGAAGGAAAAGGAAAAGGAAGGGGTTACTGATGTCAGCTCCATAGCGACATTAGGCGGAATCAGCGGTGGCGAGTGAAAACTGTGTGCCGGACTGGGATTCGAAGCCAGGAATTCCTGCTTCCGAGGGAGGTGCGTTAACCACTGCACCACCCTGCACTCAGCGTCATTACATCTGTGCTAACTATCTCGTGGCGATTCACGGCTGATTCCCATTCCCATCGAGCGTCACCTGTCTGCAGTGACTAATTTACTCCAGGCTCGCTTTTCTGAGATTCCTGACATTCCCGCAGGAGGTCGGACGCACTGAAGAAGTCGATCCATTGCCCGTCCAGGCGAATCAATTATACACTACTGGCCATTAAAATTGCTACACCACGAAGATGACGTGCACCAGACGCGAAATTTAACCGACAGGAAGAAGATGCTGTGATATGCAAATGATTAGCTTTTCAGAACTTTCACACAAGGTTGGCGCCGGAGGCGACACCTATAACGTGCTGACATGAGGAAAGTTTCCAATCGATTTTTCATAGACAAACACCAGTTAACCGGCGTAGCCTGGTGAATCGTTGTTATGATGCCTCGTGTAAGCAGGAGAAATGCGTACCATCACGTTTCCGACTTTGATATTGATCGGATTGTAGCCTATCGCGATTGCGCTTTATCGTATCTCGACATTACTGCTCGCGTTGGCCGAGATCCAATGAATGTTAACAGAATATGGAGTCGGTGGATTCAGGAGGGTAATACATAACACCGTTCTGGATCCCAACGGCCTCGTTTCACTAGCAGTCGAGATGACAGGAATCTTATTCGCACGGCTATAACGGATCGTGCAGTCACGTCTCGATCCCTGAGTCAACAGATGGGGACGTTTGCAAGACAGCAACCATCTGCACGAACAGTTCGACAACGTTTGCAGCAGCATGGACTGTCAGCTCGGAGACCATGGCTGCGGTTACCCTTGACGCTGCATCACCGACAAGAGCGCCTGCGATGGTGTACTCAACGACGAAACTGAGTGCACGAATGGCAAAACGTAATTTTTTCGGATGAATCCAGGTTCTGTTTATAGCATCATGATGGTCGCATCCGTGTTTGGCGACATCGCGGTGAACGCACATTGGAAGCGTGTATTCGTCATCGCCATACTGGCGTATCATCCGGCTTGATGGTATGGGGTGCCATTGGTTACACATCTCGGTCACCTCTTGTTCGCACTGACGGCACTCTGAACAGTGGACGTTACATTTCAGATGTGTTACGACCTGTGTTTCTACCCTTCATTCGATCCCTGCGAAACCCTACATTTCAGCAGGATAATGCACGACTGCATGTTGCAGGACCTGTACGGGCCTTTCTGGATACAGAAAATGTTCGACTGCTGCCCTGGCCATCACATTCTCCAGATCTCTCACCAATTGAAAACGTCTGGTCAATGGTGGCCGAGAAACTGGCTCATCACAAAACGCCAGTCACTACTCTTGATGAACTGTGGTATGGTGTTGAAGGTGCTTGGGCAGCTGTTGCTGTACGCGCCATCCAAGCTCTGTTTGACTCAATGCACAGGCGTATCTAGGCCGTTATTAAGGCCATAGGTGGTTGTTCTGGGTACTGATTTCTCAGGATCTATGCACCCAATTTGGGTGAAAATATAATAACATATCAGTTTCAGTAAAATATATCTCATCAATTAAGACCCGTATATCGTCTGCGATTCTTCTTGGTGTAGCAATTTTAATGGCCAGTGGTGTAGGATCCACCTGCAGGAAACTCAGAGTAGCGAGAATATAGGGAATAAGACAGGCACTGCTGACAGGTGGCGTTCATTGAGAATGTCGGCCGGCATTGAGGCACGACAAGATAGTCGGCGCAGATGCTATAACACTGAGTCCCGGATGGCGCAGTGGTTAAAGCACGTGCCTAGTAATCAGGAGATCCCGAATTCGAATCCCAGTCCGGAACACATTATTCACTCGCCGGTGCTGCCTCCGCTTAATGTCTCGATGCAGCTGACATCATAAATTCCTTCCCTTCCCATTCCTTTCTCCACCCCTCCTCCTTCAATGTACATATAATGCATCACAACTGCGGATTCCGCTTGGTGTCTGTTCTTTCGAACATGCAGCATCTGCAGTGAATCGTCAAGAGCGTTTAGACCAACTTAAGTTTAAATGAAATTACAATGAAATCCGGACCTTTAGCTGCTTACAGGCGTTGATAAGTATCAATGGGGACTGTTGGAAATGTGTGTCCCGACCCTGAATCGAACCCGCGAGCTCCAGCTTACATGGCAGACGCTCTATCCGTCTGAGCCACCGACTGCAGGACTGCAGGGACCTATCGCTGGCACGCTCCCCGTGAGATCCACATTCCCAACTTACTGTCCACGCACTACATTTGTAATGCCACAGCCCACTATACTCATTACTCGCGGCAGTCAATCTACCATTCCCGTAAGAATTCGGGAAATGTGAGTACACTCTCCCTAGGTGGCTCAGACGGTTAGAGAGTATGCCATGTAAGCAGGAGATCCCGGGTTCGAGTCCCTATCGGGGCACACAATTTCAACTGTCCCCGTTGGTATTTATCAACGCCTGTAAGCAGCTGTAGGTCAGTGTTACATTGTAATTTCATTCTTCGAGAACTGCAAGATCACCAAGGTTATCTGTTCTTTCCGAAAGAACTGATACCCTTGGTAATCTTGCAGCTTCATATAAAAATAAGTTTAGGTCGTTAATTATTATTCTGAAGATACTGAGCTACAAAAACGTTCATTTCAGTTGCTATTAATATTCCGATAAGTCGATTAATATTTAGTTTATTTTCTTGTTGGGACTACATTCTTCTATCTTCGGTGTTGCAGTTACACGGCAAACATAATGCGGTTCAGTGTGAAGGAGTAAAGACGTTTCATTGTGTACAGCAGAATGGCATCGGAACTTCTGTATTTTGGATGGACAAACTTTCCTGACTGCAGCTTTTTCATTCAGGTGCAGTGTTATCTGAGAGAATCCCACGATGTTCGAAAGTTGTGGACGTAAATAATATTTCTGTTTGTATGCCAAAACTTAACTTACATTTCATAGAGGCTCGAGCTGGCTTCTTCTTTTGTCTATAATCCAGCGAAACCTTTAACTGAATTTCACATAAAGCTATTTAACTCGTTCAGATTTTAAATGCCGAGCAATTCAGTTATTTAAGATAAATTTTCTTGATCTTTTCGTTTGCTTATGTTAGATGCTTGAAAGCCACCTAACTCGTTTTTCCTTCGCCAGTGTTATAGCAGATATAGATGCCGCCTTACGTTCACGTAGTGTTCATCAGATACTGCTTGTAATTTGTATCTTTCAATAAACAAGAACTTAAACTAAAAGCCACATGTGTCTCAAGATGTTCTCCGAAACACAGACCGGCAGCCTTATAGAGATTAGAATTTTAGGTATTTGCAGGGAATCCCAGACTACTCACTAAGGGCTTCATAGCTTGGCGTGTGGCCATCCCTGAACAAACAGTAAACCATACTGAGCATACATCCTCCAACTATCCGACTGCCAAGTTGATTAATTAGCTGGTCGATCAGAGTGTTTAGAAGTAGCCAAACACAAAAATTTGTCCAAGTTGGTGGTGTTGTTAATGTGGCCAGAAACGCCTTTCTGCAAGCCAATGCCATTACTGCTCTCTGACACATTAACAACAGACGATTTCCACCAGTGCAAGCGTGCAACAAAAACGAGCCATTATCTTGTTTCTTGGGGTTCAGGACCCACAAGTCATAGAACGATAGACCCGGCTTCAGGAGGCCAATCATTCTTCCCTATGCCCTAGGCCGATATTCCACCCTGTGCTGTCGGTGAGGCTTGGTGGTACTTGGTTAGACGTTTCCACTTCGTATGACAGCCCTCCACCGACTAAGCGTAGCTTAACACTGATCTTTCCGGGTATATAAAAGAGAGCGCTGTTCGGGCTGCGTGTACGCATCTTCTCTGTCTTTTTAATCACATTATGGTTAAACTGCTCTATGCGGACTCTTATATTGGAGTGTTGCAGTGCTTCGGAATGTTTAATTTTTTTACAAATAGTGGTATATAGCAGTATATATGCTCTCGGATTCAAGATTTGCAACTTGCACTGCTGGGCATTAAAATTGCAGTACCATGAATGAGGGATGTAACACACATTCAATTTAAGTGTAATGTATTATAAGCTTCAATAGGCAAACCTTAAAATTAAGTAGGACCAACATCGTCTACATTCTGCATGTAAGGAAAGATTACACAGCGGGTCATTCATTCAGAATTCACATATTTATCTTATTTGCGGGACGATTGTGTTGTACCTCTTGCACTAAAGACAAACATCTGTCTGTAGGTATTGGAATTTGTCAGCGGCAAGATCGTGTCCCATCGAGACTGCAGTTTACCGTTCCGCGATACTGGTGCACGCTTTGGCTAGGACACTACGACAGTCATGTGGATATAGACTCGGCTTCCGGGAGGACGATCTCAACGCCGTACAATATCTCAGCGGCTCCACCTGACTTGCGCCCTAGAGGACAATCGTATTGTCTGTTGAGTCACTAAATGAGCTTGTTTGGAGAAATACAAATGTCCACAGTGTGAGCACGACTGGACCACCACGATCTGTCAGCACGGCGATCACTGACACCGTGCCACAATCACACCGACAATAGAGCACACGACGATAACTTGCAGTTGCAACTGCGGAGTCCCTACTGTGCACACACAGTCATGGTGGATAAACCTCTGTTTGGAGGCTCAGAGAAGAACGAGTGTTGCCAGATTTCACTGGCCTACATCGTTGGCTTTCACCATTCTGCGAATCCTTTGACCTGAACACAAACACCAGCGGCTCGTTTCGCACACGACGACCGATTTGAAGGGGAGGGTGGGCGGGGTAAATATTTTTAAGATTGAAAATTAGTACATTTGCTTGTATATGAAGTGTTGACATAACTGTCAAATGTTTCTCTCGAAGAAGGTAGGAGTAGAGTTCATTCCTGAGTTTGTAAACCCTTTTTCAAGACATTCCCACACGAATGCCAGCGAGAGTTACTGTAATAAATCAGGGCAATGTGCTCAGCCCGCATATCGACGCACATATTTTGGAAACATCACGACTTAAGTGGCTGACTTTTCAATGAAACTTAACTCTTTTATCACTGATTGAAGACACTCGTACCTCATGGTGCGATGAACTTTGTTATGTGTCAGAGCTTGCAATCCGGCGAAACAGGCAGCCAAACTACGACCATCTGTATACACGCCTATACAATTTTCTCAGTTAATGTTGTTTTCTTCTGGAGAAGAGTGTAGTATTTCAGAGAGGTCAGTTGCTTTTGTTGCGAGAGAGAGAGAGAGAGAGAGAGAGAGAGAAGAGTAAGACCTGAATGGTTTACCACGGAGTTGTTGGATGTAATTGAGGGAAAGAAGAAACTACATCACTTATGGTTAGGCTCTGGAAGTGGATTGAAATAGGTACAAGGTAGATGGAAAGAGAGCTAAGAAATTAACAATAAAATATAAGGTACAGGAATGGGTAAGAGTTTATGGGGAAATAGAGCGTTCGCTTGGATATAGGAAATTGGCAGAGGTATGGATGATGATAAGGAATTTGAAAATGGCTAACGATCCTTTCACCCACAATAGCCAATATGTACTGGACAGTGGAAAGGACACTTTGAAGAGCTTCAGGTAGAAAAAAGACGAGGTAGTGTGATAGAAGTCTACAACAAAAGCTGTACATTAGTTAATGCAGAACCTGTACTAGAGGAAGAAGTAAAAGAGATGCTTGAAAAGGCAAGAAATTGAAAGGTAGGTAGATGAGGAGGAATTGTGATGGCATTGTGGAAATATGGGGCCTCCACCTATAGTGAGGTAAACCATTCAGTCGTGGAGGGGGAGGAAGTACCAAGAGAGTGATGTGTATCATACATATCTGCTGTCTACAATGAAATGAAGCAAGAAGCACCCACACAATTTAGAATTTTATGGCTTCTGTCAGCAGAACTTTTAGCGCCAAACTGAAAACCTGTTGGAGAATGAGACTGAGGAAAAGATGCGAGAGGAACAGCCAGGTCTACAGTTGTGCAATCGTCTACGGATTACATTTTTTGCCTTAGACAGATAAGTGAGAAGGCGTATTCTAAGGGTCAGGAAGGACACCTAATATATGAGGGCTTAGGAAGGCGTATTGTTCAATACACATCAACACACCGTGGGGTGTAGAAGCACAGCAGAATTTGGAGAATAGCATGCAGTAGTTTAAATAGGGAGAAAGTTGAGTGAGAGATCCCAAACATCGAAAGGACAATGCTGCAGTATGTCTCCAACCCTGTTTAAAATATATATGGAGTATATTTTGGAACGGTCGAATCAGTCGTGCGGATGTCTATGAATTCCTTTCTAGCTAGTTACTCTCTGCTCAGTATTATTTGCCGATAATCAAGTGTTGCTAGCCCGAAGTGGAGTGGACGTTAAATTTGTGATAAAGAAGTTAATGGAAGCATTTGAATAAGGCGGGCTTAGAATAAATATGGGTAAAACAGAACATCTAGTAGCGGGAGGAGATGGAATGGTATAGCACTGCCTCTTGGGATCGATCATCTATTCCTCGGAAAACTGTGAAGCAGCCCTGCAGGCAAGAGGAGTAATTAAAGTGCTAAATGTTCTGCAGAGACGTGCAAAGAAACAATGAAGAAGATTCTGCAAACTCTAGTGGAAAGCGTACTAACATACGGTGCAGAAGGGTGGACTCCGGAGTACAGGCTGTAGAAATGGATGGAATAAGGAAGGCAGCCAGGATATCCAGTACAGAGCGAAGAAGAATTAAGTAAATTAGGAAGATTATGGATATAGAACAAAATTGCCGGTACCTTTGAGTTTTTCTTAATGTCGTCAGCCATACCGAATATTCAACGACTAACAGCATTGTTTAACACTTGCACACTTGCCAGTAGGTTGGCAGTTTTCTCAACTCCCATAATGGATACCACAATCAGAGCAGCTGGTAAAATAATGTCTATACGGCAGGGAACGTTGCAAGAGGAATGAAGAACCTTTCTAGGAATCGCGGCTCGTTTAGTGAAAGCTTTTCCAGCTCTGTAATTTCTGTTAACTTGTGGGAAAGTATTCTTGTGTTCTGTTTACTAAACTACAGAGATCTGACTAAAAATGTCGTTTCATTACATCAGGAAGCATGCTTTCAGCAGCTAAATCTTTGAAACAAGTGACACATTGGGGTCATCCTTCGTTTCGACTGTAGTACAAGCAAAACTAAAACACAGGTATTCTGCATTTTCGTCTATTCTTGTCTTTGTGGAACTCCTAGATACATTTGAAACAGCACGTTTTGTACTTACGTTTAAAAACGTGTCCATGCTAGCAGAGACACACAAAACACAGAAGACAAACAAAAATTACAAACGATCCTCATCTGCCCGCTAGCTATCACGCTTTATGCAAATTATTATTTTCATGATACTCCTTTCTCCGTCCGAACAAGCATTGTAAGGCCCAACGGTATCGACCGACCGCCGTGTCATCCTCAACCGGTAGGCGCAACTGGATGCGAATACAGAGGGGCAGCAGGTCAGCACACTGGTCTCGCCGCCGTTGTCAGTTTTCGTAGTCAGAGCCGATACTTCTCAATCAATTGGCTCCTTAATTGGCTTCAGAAGGGCTGAGTACATCCGCTTGCCCACAGCGATCGGCAGACCTGGACGGTGACTCGTACATGTGCCAACCAATCCCAACAGCGCTTAACTGCGGTGGTCTGACGGGCACCAGTGTCACCTTGGCAGCAAGGCCGTTGGTATTATTATGAAATCCCTATTATAGTTTCTCGACGCCGCTGGGAGCTGCGACGCACAGGTTGGAGACTCCTGGTCTGCGTCATACGAGCCCTGGACCTGAGACGTGATATAGAGTGCCATGGGAACAAACACGACCACCTCGCCCTCGTATCAGGTAGTTTGGACAGGAGGCGTGCTAAGACCAGTGGCTGTCTCTCTGACCTACCTCGAAACAGAGAGTGTCTGGCTCTTCTTCTGTTCCACACTTCCTCCTGATCTCTCACCGAGGAAAAACATCTGGACACGGATTGTTGACTGAAGGGCACGCTTCTAATCTCCAGCCAATCCCACTGATGGATCCAGACACAGAGTTGAAGCAGCACGGAATGACCTTCCAAACCAGTAGTCCAATCTTAATTAGACTCGAATCCCAGCTCGGGTAGAGGTTTTGTTGCTGTCAGAGGGCGCAGCTCTTTGCACAGAATTTCGCATCAGCTATACCCCCAAATCAGCAACAAAATTAATGAAATATTCTTTGGAAATTTGTGGTACGGTCTTATGGGACCAAACTGCTGAGGTCATCAGTCCCTAAGCATACGCACTAGTCAATCTAACTAAAACTAACTTACGCTAATGACAACACACAAACCCATGCCCGAGGGAGGACTCGAACCTCCGACGGGGGAAGCCGCAGGGCCGTGACATGGTACCCCAGACCGCGCGGCTACCCCGCGCGACGAAATATTCTTCCCACTACGTATAATTACTGCAAGTTCATTATTTTCTGTGTGCCTTGTGTGGTGCAGGGAAACATTGGAATTTTAAGTGGCTGAGGTAGGCACGGCCATAAAAACTTGTCAGTTTCTACATTAGTTGTTAATAACACAGCCCAACTAATCACAGAGAATTAGCTTAAATAACAAAATGGGGGATATTAATTGCTCCCAACTCCAACAAACAAAACTTTAACTGTGTATCATACATAAAAAGTCATGCAGACAAAAGTCTCGATATTTTAAATAAATTATGTTTTAACAAGAAAAGGAGGGCACAACGTAAATCCACAAGCTTACAACTAATTAAAAATAACAGGATGGAAAAGAACAATAATGAAACAAGGTTGATGAGTAGAAGTTGGGACACACTAATTCTTAAATAGAACATAAATAAGACATGACAGAAGACATCCAAAAGCTAAGACTAATTCTGTAAATCCATACTAAAAGAATCAAAAGGTGTTAGTTTAATCAGCACAGAATAAAAAGCCTGGCGAATGGGGAAAGATAGAGTGGTTCACGAAATGCAGAAACACTCGACCCTCATACTAAATACAAGAAAGTTAAGAAGTTAAACCCAATTTTAACATATGATGATGTGCTGGAAAGTAATGCCTACGAGTTTCTAAAGTGAAATTCTTAAAGGTTTTTAAATAAGACAAATCTTATTAACATCTCTGCATGGTGGTGTGTAACGTATCACGCGAGAAACAGCATTCTGTGATCGAGTATCGAATGAAAGAAGTTCGTTCACACATGGGGCACCCTATCCTTCAGCATCACACACGAGCGCTGCGACATTTGCAACAACCCAATGCCTCGAGTCCACTGTCATCGATCGTTATCCATACAGTCCCCACTTGGCTACATCCAATTTTCATCTGTTTCCAGAACTATAGGAGCACTTTCAACAACTTCACTTTGATAGTAATGAAGCGGTGCAATCAGAGGTGATGCTGAGTCCGTCAATAAAGTCAAACATCATGTAATGACGGTATCAACAAACTGGTCAGTTGTTGGGAAAAATGTTTCCGTCGCCAGGGATGACTATCTTTAGAAATAAATGTATAGACATGAAGAATAAAGGTGTAGAATGTTTATAACGTTTGTTTAATTTGAAAAGATTTGAGAGTTTTCAAATAAAAAAATTCGGAGGCCTTACTTTTTAATACACCCCGGTAGAACTTTCCACAACTGAAACGTAGTTCAGGCAAAAACGCAACTTGATTTTATGCGCACCTGTAGATCTTCTTGTAAAGGAAGTCTGATATATAACAACTGTCTGAGGATTTTCAACATCGAAACCTAACACGTGTAGCAGTTTGAGGGAACTGTATTATGCTCTTTCTCTCTCTCTTTCTCACACTGACACACAAACACACCACACACCCACCCACACAGACTCATATACGGTACGAGGAACAAGTGCCCAGAATTAGCGGTGGCTGCTCCCCACTTGCAGCCGTTGCTAGGCGATGCGCTCCCTAGGCGGCGTCTGTTATTGTCTCGTTATTGTTATGGGAGCAGGAGCCAGAGCGCGCCTCTGGGGAACAGCCGACCCTGGCGCCCCACCTGGGGACAACCTGTCTGCGTTATTTACTACCGCCACGATTAATACGCAATTGTCACGTTTACCTCCGGTATGTGGGTTCTCCGCAGGCGCTGTGAGGAACTACATAAGAGTCTTCATGACGCCATGACGTGAATAATCTTATAACACCACAATATTACTGACCCCGTAAGTGACACAGAGCACAGAAGTATGGCGCATTACGGTATAGTTTTGATTTAGTAAATTTCGATACCAATTTCCGTCTTATTTGGATTAATGTGCACTTATTGTGCCGGCAGCTTTTGTTTTCTATGCTGAAATTGTCATTTCGTTTCCGTTGCGTATAGCCAGTCGGGTGGTAGTCTACAGATGCCAATGAGAAACGTTGAGTCAAATGATTCGCCGCACGGGGTAGCCGCGTGGTTTACAGCGCCTTGCCACGGTCCACGCGGCTCCCCCCGTCGGAGGTTCGAGTCCTCCCTCGGGCATGGGTGTGTGTGGTGTTGTCCTTAGCGTACGTTAGTTTAAGTTAGATTAAGTAGTAGGTAAGCTTAGCGGATAGATCCTCAGCAGCTCGTCCCATAAGACAGTACCACAAATTTCCAATTTTCAAATGATTTGTTTCGGCGAGAAATATGAAATTATGAAATGTTTTCGACAGGGCTAGTGCGAGATTGATCTGGCTGTGCCGGCCAGAGTGGCCGAGCGGTTATAGGCGCTACAGTCTGGAACCGCGCGACCGCTACGGTCGCAGGTTCGAACCCTGCCTCGGACATGGATGTGTGTGATGTCCTTAGGTTAGTTAGGTTTAAGTAGTTCTAAGTTCTAGGGGACTGATGACCTCAGATGTTAAGTCCCATAGTGCTCAGAGCCATTTGAATCATTTTTTTGATCTGGCTTTTATGGGTTGCATAGCTGGTTGCTGGTTTTCACATGCATTTCTAGTATTCTATGTTTCTAGAAATATGACAAGATTACTTGGGTTATTGTTTCGTATTCCAATGTTACCGTTTGGTTGTGAGTTGGCAATGCCAACTAACGTGACTGCAGAAAAACTGGTTATAGTGATGGGCCTATGTTGAGCGTAGCCAAGCAAACGTAGCGAAGCCAATGAATGGGGGATAAAGAAACTAGTTGTGGAGACGGACTGATGTGCAGCGTAGCCCAAGGTATGGATTGAGTTGATACGTTATAGTTTTGTTGTTAGTTGGCGAAGCCAACGAATATGATTGAAGGAAAACTAGCTACGGCGATGGACTGACCTGTAACACAGCTTAATCATCGTTTCGAAAACTTTGTGGGATATTTTCAAAATGTCCAGATTTACGAAGTTGTGGTTACGTATTAACCTAAAAGCACAGTTTAATGATAATTTCCAAGATTACTTGAAAACGACGTACATCGAACAGGCGACTGTCATGGCGCCAGATATGATTACTTTCGATTTAGTTTACAGGGCTGACAACAGATCATCAGTCAGCAGTGCTGAGACAAGCCTGAAGCTGACGCAGTGACGACTTGCCTTACTTTTACCTGGCGGGAGTTAATTCCGAAACTACATGTTGTGGAAAGTGGTTCAAAGGGCAGTGAGCACTATGGGACTTAGCTTCTGAGGTCATCAGTCCCCTACAACTTAGAACTACTTAAACGTAACTAACCTAAGGATATCACACACATCCATGCTCGAGGCAGGATTCGAACCTGCGACCGTAGGGTGTGGAAAGTGGTTTACATTTCTTTTACGAATCACGATTGTACGAATACGTAGACCGTCATGCGGTAACGTTTGTCAAACTTGATGAAAGCTGTAGCTGGAGTGTACCCAGGAAAAATTTTCTCAGTTAAAGACTTCAAAACTGTGTCCCAAACCAAGTCTGTGTCCTACGAGAGCTACAGACGCTACCGACGGAGCACTGCATCTTCACGCGAAAAAATAAATCTGCAGAAATAGCTACATATAGTTTTGTCCATGAGTGACATTCATGACACTGACAGTCTTCTCTTACAAAAGGCGATGTTTGGAAACAGACTTGTTTGGATCTACAAGAAATACGTTCGCAGTTGCGAATATACACACCTATCGGCTGTATAATGGATGACGACAATGAAAATTTGTGACGGATAGGGACTCGGATCATATTTTCCCGCTGCTTGCGAGCGGTCACCTAACCATTTGGCTACACTTGCACGACTCAGGGAGAGACCAAAACTTCCATATGTGATCAACGATGTGTCTACAAGCTGTACTCGTACATCCATTAAGTATGTTCCTGTACAGGGCAGACATTTTAGCCGGCCGCGGTGGTCTCGGGGTTCTAGGCGCTCAGTCTGGAACCGCGGGACTGCTACGGTCGCAGGTTCGAATCCTGCCTCGGGCATGGATGAGTGTGATGTCCTTAGGTTAGTTAGGTTTAAGTAGTTCTAAGTTCTATGGGACTGATAACCACTGATGTTAAGTTCCATAGTACTCAGAGCCATTTGAACCGAGACATTTTACTTGAAAGTCGCTTGCCCTGTGTTGTCGGATAAATACGATATTACAGTGCCTGTGTTATTCCGGGTTACGATGCTATGTCCCTTCGGACATGCATGTAGAAAAATGGACAACCTTTACCACGAACCCGGCACTTAATGGTGTGCCACAAACACGGATGGAGCTTTCAAAACATGTGCTGTCCTATCTCACAATTGGAGTCTGCAGAGTGATAGTCATTTAAGATGGGCAGCCGAAAACTTTCTCAGGGTGTGGTCAGGAAGGCCACGTTCGTTCAGCATGTCTTCAACGAAACATTGTACAAATATCAACAGACGACGCTAAAGAAAAACTTATGGCGACTTCCCTCCCTCTCACTTGCAAATGTGTTGCGGTTGGTTGATTTGGGAGATGGGACCAAAAAGCGAGGTCATCGGTCTCATCGGATTAGGGAAGGTCGGGAAAGGAAGTCTGCCTGGCCCTTTCAAAAGAACCATCCCGGAACTTGCCTAAAGCCACTTAGAGAAATCACGGAAAACCTAATTCAGGATGACCGGACGCGGGTTTCAACCGTCATCCTGACGAATGCGCGTCCAGTGTGCTAATCACTGCCCCATATCGGTCAGTGTGTTCCGAAAGGACGCCCCACTGAACAGTGACTTCACTCAACAGCTGGACAGTCTCACCGGAAAGCCGGCGACGGTGGATGGTGACACGAGCATGATGGTGGTAGCGATGCCCACCACCGAGCAGCACCGACCAATACCTACAATATAGAGATAGGAAAAGAAAATGATCACTGACAGTCGGATAGTGTCTAAGCCTGCTTTCGTCTCAGACTGCAGTGGCGCCAGAGAAAGAAGCCCACATTCGGATACAGAAACGCAAAGGCTTAAGCATCGATCTCCGAAACGGTACAATAAACGACGCCTCACGCCGTCGGACGACTGCTTAATTCGTATACAGGGTGACAGCCAAGAAACGACCGATGGAGTCGGTCAGCTTACAGAGGGTATCGAGACTTCATATCCAGAACACCACTGTGTCGACAGCAGCATACGTCAAGAGCGACCTGAAAAGCTCTACCAGCAGTCTGTTACCAATCCATGGTAGTAGAAGAGGTGACAGGTGACACAGGTGACACAGAAACACGGTGCTGGAAAGACCCGGCCGACGGTAAACTTTACCGGGGACACTGGGCTGATGATTGTGAAGGGACCCACTGACGGTTGCAACGGGCGACACGACGGGGGCAGCACCTCTCTAAAGTTAGAACCATAAGCAATGACAGCGGACAGGACGGAGCCATGTAACGTTTCAGTACCACAACAAACAGCGTAAGCTCACAAGGCCGATAGATATGCGACGGAACAAAGATAAGCGTATTGGCTAGCCTCTGTCAACATCAATAGCATACGGTCGCTGATTACGGTGTCTTTACCCAAAGGTATGCTGCAAATGGCGGACATCGACATCGTCCTCCTACAAGAGTTTTACATCGATGAATTTCCTGTCATATACGAGTACGAATCCTACGCAACCCATGTCTCCAAATCGGACAGCAGCATAGCAATACTTCTCAAAGATGTCATCACGGCAGTGGTTGTATTGTACCTACTGTGTATTGTACGCACCCCACTTATCAACATCTATGCACAATCCGGTACAGACAGGAGGCGATAGCGTTCCCGCTTCTTCTCAATGGACATTACCCCATTCTTACAAGGTCAACACGGCCGATTAACTACAGGCGACACCGAAAGATCAGTTTCCTCGATCTACTCCACTCCCAGAACCGTGAATGTTGGTGCAGAATATGAACCTGGTAGACGCCTAGGAGCCTGTCCATGGCCTCTGTCCTGGATGTACGCATACGACGCGTCATTCAGATAGTTTGCCTACCAAATATATGAAATATATGTTACACGCAATCTTAAGGCTTTCGCCCTCGAAGCGGAACTATGGCATACAGCTTACTGTGACCGTAGAAGTACAATCCCCTGGCGGCAACAGCAGGTCTGGCGTAGCCACGGTCATTGGAAAATTAGCTCTCCCATTTGAGAGGCCCAGTTCGTGGAGACGCTATTGAAGACGTTTGGAGATCTTGCTAACGACGCCTTCGGTCGAATCCCACGACGCTACAATGGTGGATGGATTGTGACAAACCAACGCTACACCGTGCAATGATCATATATGGTCAAGAGCAGGTAGTGTGGTGACGTCACGGTGCTACAGGAATGATCGAACAGGTGTCTTCTCCTCAGCGGCCGGCCGCGGTGGTCTCGCGGTTCTAGGCGCGCAGTCCGGAACCGCGCGACTGCTACGGTCGCAGGTTCGAATCCTGCCTCGGGCATGGATGTGTGTGATGTCCTTAGGTTAGTTAGGTTTAAGTAGTACTAAGTTCTAGGGGACTAATGACCACAGTAGTTAAGTCCCATAGTGCTCAGAGCCATTTGAACCATTTTTTTCTCCTGAGCGGCAAGCAGCGGTACAGGAGCAAAGGCCAAAATTATGTCCATCATGCGACCCCACCTCTAAGTACAGTGGTCAGGAATCAGGGCACGGACACGACATCGAGTTGCAAGAGAACGCCCATCGATGTACCATATAATGAACGAAAGCAAAAGACGACGAAGAGCCCTGCTACATGCAGTGGACACGAATGATGGCAGACACATAACGCCGCAAGAAGAAATAAGAGCTGTAAATAAATCGGTGGGACCAGATGACATTTTATAGGACCTTTAGTTACATGATGGCATCACGATGGACTACTATCCGCCGCAAATTAATGCCTCCTGACGTGGCCTTACCGCCGGCTTTTGCGGAGGGGCTGATTATCCCGATATCCGGGTGGTACACAGATACGGGACTAAAGACCACTGACGCTCCTTAACTGCGACTGTAAAATATTCACCAGATTATTAGCAGCACGCCTCCGAAGGGTACTGAGTAAGCCATACCTACCTTGCAGAAGTCCTGACGAACATACGATTTCCAACACCATTTGTCACTGTTGTGATGCGGTACTCCGCAATGCCTCCTCCAAAGTGCTCGTCAACGGACGCAAAACAAAAACTCTCATCGTAGCAGGATATGTCATACAAGAATGTCCCTTGTCTGTGATATTATATGCACAGTTACTTTGCGGCCTTCGGCACCACTGACAGGATTGACTTTGTGAGGATGCACATTTGAGATTTATGCGGATGACCTGATGAGATAGTGAGGAACGAAAACAATAAGCGCGTGGGTTACGATTGCATCCGCAAGTATGTAACTCTGCAGGGATGAATATTGGTGTTGGAATAACTGAAGAATGTGTAGCACATATTTTAAAATGCCTAGGGATGGTTTTTACGCCATACGGAATACGTCGCAGAGCAGTGAATTGCTATAAGAGACTACTACAGTCACTCAGGACAGGCGTCAAAGAGACATCTCGCGGGCATTAGACATGATCCTGTGAGTCACATATGTAAACACCTACCAAGCGTCACGAATTCCGCACTTCGCTCACGTACTGTCGATGTCAGTGATGATAGCCGCATAATGGCGGCGTTCGCTTCCTTCGTGATTTTAGATCTGCTATATAAAGTAAGATCACAAGTTTCTAGAGTAGCACCCGTGGCAGTCCAGCACATTTCCCAGTCATTTCACCATATACACGCCTTTTTAATAGAGTACAGGTATGTTCAGATGGCTCTGCCGGAAACCTGGCCTGCAGGGGCGCGCTTCCGGACTGAAGCGCCTAGAACCGCTCGGCCACAAAGGCCGGCTGAGAGGAATAATCCACATATCAATTAGCATATAGTATGGGGATCGACACACCACATTTTCTTAGACACAGAAGCACGCTCAATGTGGTAGCTACCAGTTAATGGTAAAAATGTCGCCCGATCCAGACTCCGTGCGATTCATATGACAGATTCACCATTATGCTCTCAGTGCCAAGCTCTGGTCGACGATGAATACCGCCTCATATGCGGCCTCTCAACAGAACTGTGGCGTTTGGCGACAAAAATATTAGACTTCTTTCTTTGAATGAGACAACACAACATTGAACCGGCGACTGTATTCTTCCCGGACGTGACGTACTATCCACGTACTAAACGAATGCAATAAGGTGGCTTCGAGGCCTGGCGGTGCTTTATTTGTTCAGAGATGGTCCAGAGAATGTGATGGACTTTAGGACTTTCAGACAAGAACTATATCTGAAGATCGTAAGAATTACAAAATACCGACAGTATTTCTCTAACTTCCTATAGAGTACATTTGAAAATACCCCGCATAGTTGCAATGTCTAGGGTAGGAGAAGTTAAATTACCGATGTGATGAAAAAATGAACGGAAGATAAGAACCGGGGAATACCACATGCATACGGGAAGACATACCCGTAAAGCAGCAGCAGGGATTGGAAATAAGATTCTCCATCGTGCTGTGTGTTTCTTTCTTTACGTTATGCGAAAATAGTGTTTAGCTTACATAGCTTTCAGGTAGTGTAGAAATATTGTTTGTGGTATGATAATGAAATGTTTGTTACCGAAATTCAACTCCACTGTTAGATGTATATTAGGTTTTGCTTTAATATGTAAAGACATTGATTAAAAATTGAATGATATTTCGAGATTTATTTCCTTCATTATAATTTTATTGAGCTTTTCAATTTCTGATGTATGTTTAATTTTCCAGAGAATACTACTTATTTACAATGTCACTTTTATGTCAGTCTGGTTTACCGTTATTCTGTTCAGCTTATTTAAACACACATCAAAAAAAGTTTTGCATCACGCCGGTTCGCAGAACTCATAAAGACAGACGTTGACTGTGGATATTGTATCACAGACACAATCCCTTTGACTGTTTAGAGATGTCACTAAACCCGCTCAAAGACAACCATGCATGAGCAGCGCCTATTAGACGGAGGGGGTCCGACAGCTGAACAGTTCCAGTCATTCCACCAGGAAGGAGGTACACGGCGTTGTCTGTAGTTCAACCATGCCTAGACGGTCAATACCGCGGTTCGATCGCGTCCACATTGTTACGATGTGCAAGGAAGGGCTCTCAACAAGGAAAGTTTTCAGGCGTCTCGGAGTGAACCAAAGACATGGAGGAGATATAGAGAGACAGGAACTGCCGATGACATGCGACACTCAGTCCTCCCAAGAGCTACTACTGCAGTGGATGACCGCTACTTACGGATTACGGCTCAGAGGAACCCTGACAGCAACGCCCCTATGTCGAATAATGCTTTTCGTGCAGCCACAGGATGTCGTGTTCCGACTCAAACTGTGCGCTCTAAGCTGCATAATGCGCAGCTTCACTCCCGACGTCCATGGCGAGGTCCATCTTTGCTACCACGTTACCACGCAGCGCGGCACAAATGGGCCCAACGACATGCCCAATGAACGGCTCAGGATGTCGCATATGCCTTCAACCAACAATCGTCAGAGACGTGTCGGGCCGACGTACGCCACTGGTGGTCATGGAAGGCGCCGTAACGGCTGTACGATCCGTGAATGCCATCCTCCGACCAATATTGCAACCATATCGGCAGCATATTGGCGAGACATTCGTCTTCATGTATGACAATTCACGCTCCCAACGTGCACATCTTGTGAATGACTTCCTTCAGGATAACAACATAGCTCGACTAGCGTGGCCAGCATGTTCTCCATACGTGAACCCTATCGAACATGCCTGGGATAGTTTGAAAAGGGCTGTTTATGGACACGTGACCCACCAACCACTCGGAGGGATCAACGCCGAATCGCCGTTGAGGAGTGGGACAATCTACACCAACAGTGCCTTGATGAACTTGTAAATAGTATGCCACGACGAATACAGGCATGCATCAGTGTAAGAGAACGTGCTACTGGGTATTAGAGGTACCGCCATGTACAGCAATCTGGATTACCACCTCTGAAGGTCTCGCTGAATTGTGTTACAGCATGCAATGTGTGGTTTTTATGAGCAATAAAAATTCCAATTTTCTGTACAGGTTCCGGAACTCTCGGAAGTGAGGTGATGCCAAACGTTTTTTGATATGTGTCTAAAAAATTGTTAATCCCATTTTCTAGAGCTGAACATAAAGACGGTTTTATTATTTTCTTTTGGTCTTGTGTAAATTTTGGCGTAATTATCTGAAGAAGGGAACTGGATTTCGCTAAGCTAAAAAACTATGTCTCCAGTTCAACTAAGAACGTCTGCGAGTTCATCCTTTGAAATGACACGTGAACATGTAAGTCGAATGATGTTTTGTATCACCTAACATAAAAAATAACTAAATAAAAGATGAATACGCCCAAAAAACGATGTCTCCGTTGCTAACGAAAAAAATGTAAGCGGGATACTGGATTCGAATACCGGTTAGATACACATTTTCACTCGTCGCCGCTGACTCTGCATAAAGTCCCGATGCAGCTGTCATCAATACTTCCTTCCCTTCCCTTTCCTCTGTTTTCTGCTCTTTTCAATTTATATAATATGTATAATAGCTGCGTATTCCAAGAGGTGTCTGAAAGAATAGATACCAGGCATGCATATACATGCAGTTTTTGGTGAACACTCAGGCATCATATTTTTCAGTCCGGAAAAAGGTGCACATGCACTTTGAATTTTGTCACGGAGCAAAGCAAATAAAACAGAAAATACATTCGCACCTCTTCTGTGCTTCCGACGTCGACGTGTGTTTTCTACAATTTTTTGAATTGTCTTCCATCCATCCTACTTTACGGAGCAGATAAGCCACCGTACCCCACGCACTGTGAAGAGTCGTGGACGTCCATCCATTTAGCCCCTAATGGTAGTGTCACTGTCCTTCCACCTCTTTCCAAAGATGCTCACGACAGTAGCACGTGAACATTCGACCAACTTCGTCGTTTTCTAGATACTGTTCACAGGCTCTGCGTAATAATAAACTGCCCTTTGCCAAAGTCGCTTATCTCAATGGATTTTCCCATTTTCAGGAATGGTGATCCCCCGTCCGTGTCTGCTCCGCTCACATACTTTTGTTATCGCTTCACGTGCCTGAAACGCCACCAGGCGGCATTCAACTTCGCCGAAGGCAGTAGTCATAATGTTTTGGCCTATCTATGTACTCATCACATTTTATGTGACCCTCCTCCAAAGGCCACCGTTTCCCTTTCGTTGTAATTATTTCTATTACTCACAATGTACAGAGCTCATGTACTATACGAAACTGCAATGAAATGGAGGTTGCCGGGACGGCGACAAAACGACCGCTGCTCGTCAGCGCGTGACGTAAATCAACCGTAGAGAATTTTCCAGTAGGAAAGAACTTAGTGAAAAAGTAGGTACGTGTGTCACCTACAGTAGGGTGGGAAACATCGCGCTCGGAAAGCTTACGTAGCCGCCAAACGTCTCGTAACCTGAGGTGGCACACTGTTGCTCGCTTCCGTTGGTCACGCAGGACGCAAGTCAAACGTGTCAGCCATGTATGATTCAAAACTACCAAGTAACTCTATTGATTACGATCTTTCTGCCACATGTATGACACGCGCTTTCAATGTTGCAAGAGGTTCAAGAACATTGTAAAAGGCCTCACGTTCGACATTGGCTGCTAGATGAAACACTTCAAGCCCATTGGCTTGGTCGCACCCCCATTTGGGGCTGCGGTAAGAAAGCGGATGCCAGCCACATCGTCTCTGTCTGTCCGCATAAATACGGTACTAAATCAGCTACTACAACATCTGGTCTACAAACTTCAATAATTGCGATACTGCACCTGAAATACTACAGATCTGCCTCTGTTTCGTAGGATCTGGGTCAGAAGCTTTAGAGATGTACTGCCTTATCGCCGACAAATGGTGTGTGTAGGAGGGTTGAATTGTCTTTACCATTAAAAGTGAGAAAAAGCGTGAAACTGTTAAATAAGACAGTGTGAAGACATAGAAACATGAGCATATTTTATAATTGCGATGATACCATCACTATTAAGAACTGGTTAAATTCTTCGTTGAGATTTTCCAAGTACAGACAAACAATTAATTTAGTTTGACAGGTATTCTGGGATTTTGGACTCAGTAGCTGCTGCATTTTTCCAAGCATCTATTTCAGTACTGGCAGCAGAATCACTATTAATTCATGTAACATTTAAATCAGTATGGCGAAACTGAAAATTTCTTCCTTCTTCTACTCGTCACATATCACTAACTGGCACAATGTTCAAGACTTCAAATACTCTTTCAGAAGGCATTGGACGCAAATCCCTATCTGGACACCCAGATTTCGGTTTTACTTGTCTTCTGTTAATCCTGTAAGGCAAATAGTTAAACTTTTTCTGTGGACTCCCTCAAATCTACATGGCCGATAGCCGTGCCCTTTATAGCACAGTGAGACTTCATGCTCTAACTTTATCGACGTCGACGGGATGCTGAACCCTAGTTAAGAGTGTTTGACTCTCACAATACAGAATTTAAATGTAAATATAATGTACCATTATAGACTGCCATTTTGTGACTACGTCTAAACGGATAATTATAGTTATAATGTTCATGATTCATTTCACGTGTTGTCTCCAATATTCGCAATTAAAAAGAAAAAGACTCGATACTGTGTAATACGACAGAGAGAGTAGTGGTCGTCCGTTATGGAAGAAGCTCTTATGAGAGAAAAGGAATTGATAAGTCGAGGGGAGAAGGCGCTGGCAGTATGATTGATGGATAAAGAAAACTGCGCTTGAGAACTTGTCGCCCCGCATCATTAAGAGTGACGGGGAGACATAACATGGTAACGCCTGAGCTATGGGCTGTGAGGAACACCATCTGCCTGATATCAGTATTCTGTCTCCAAGGAACACGCCTCAGACAGGTGCTGCAGCCAAAACAAAAGGATAAAGAAATGCCAAATACTTTTTCTAAAAGTTCGCGTCTGATTAAAGACAATTGCAAAAATTGTTCAAATGGCTCTGAGTACTATAGGACTTAACATCTGAGGTCATCAGTCCCCTATAACTTAGAACTAATTAAACCTAACTAACCTAAGGACTTCACACACATCCATACCCGAGGCAGGATTCGAACCTGCGACCGTAGCGGTTGCATGGTTCCAGCCTGAAGCGCCTAGAACCGCTCGCCACTTTGCCCGGCTAAAGCCAATTGCAGCACAAAGGCGTTGAACAAATTCTGGTCATTAGTTATAAATTGCCAGCGCCATGAAAAATATTTCTCCTTAAAAAAGAAGCCATTTTATATGCAGAATCGATAAATACCACTAGGAATGGTCCTTGAGAAATGAAAATGTAGTAATAGGATAGTTTATTGTTCATACCTATATCAAAAAGTAAGCAAATCACTGAACACATCTTTGAAGAGAATGTTTCAGGTACATTCTTGCTTTTTGGCAACACTCTCAGTAACTGAGTTCCTGTCCTCTTAATGATTTTTTCCCTGTACTTCCTTAGATTCTAAATGCTTTTCAACCAGTGTTATCAAAAACTTAAGCGACCTGTTGATTTCTGCTTGAAACTTGCGAAAAATGTAAGTTATTCAAAAGTTGCTGATACGATATTTCGGTCTAGAGGGTTCTGACCGTCTTTAGTTGTAGAAAAAGGCAAAGTAATCTGAGCTGTTCCGTATCAGGCTTGTACAACAACTTGCTTAAACGCCATGCACACGCCAATTAAAAAGTCAGACAAAGTTCATCAGGTTAACATCGATGACTTATTGTGACAGAAAGAAAAACACATTTTGTCTATGTACCCTCGGATATATACCTGATATCACAACGCATTGTGCAGGGACTTGAGAAGCCATGTTAGTAGCTGACGTAACGCGTCTCTTGTGAACGGGGTAAAAGCGGAGTCCATCATCCGAGGGCACGATCAAGACCCTGTGCAGTCGGCTTGGCGTTCATCCATAGGTTTCTCCAAGTCTGCCCAGTGCCAAACACGAAGGTCATGTAGTTAGTACACTGGTAGCAGAGATTTGTGTTAGAAGTAGCGTGAGACGCCTCCTCGACGACGACTTGTTAATCCCTTTTACATATCACCAGTTTCGTACTTAGCAGAAGTAAGTGTACTGATACTTCGGCAGTTGTATCACTGCTGGCAGTGAGCTAACATTTTTTATCTTCCTTTTAGTAGGATATTTTTCCGGGATCTTTTCCGATATGTTGCGAGTACCCCTAGATTCCATTGCTGATAAACTGGTTTATTGTCGATATGCTGAACTCAACATTTTTGAGTGTGAGTTGTTGAGTCCCCCGGGTTTAGTACAAGACGAACTAAGACATACTGAAAATGAAACGAAAATTTCTCCTTCTGCTACCGGATATGACAAGATAAGATCATACATTACTAAGTGACTGTGTAATCTTCGGAGGTGTTCCTCTATTTAAGTGTGTGATGAGAGCGTCCTCTTTGTGGCCTGGTCTTGGGGTAATTTAATAATTTACTGTAACTTCTTTCTCAGACCAGGCCGTGTAAAGTTATCGAATTTATCATTACTTACAGGGAGTTGTATTTAATTAATTGAGAGACTGGGGAAGTAGACAGAAGCTAAAAAAGGGAAAAAATCAGTTTGTGTTTTGAATGTTCACACACGGATACAGGATATTAAACATTGTCGAGAACAGAAATGTACTGACACAACAAAGAAATCACTGCTTAAGATGAAATGCAAAACACTGATAAACATGCGGCTGGTCCCGGCGGAGGTTCGAGTCCTCCCTCGCGCATGGGTGTGTGTGTGTGTGTTTGTCCTTACGATAATTCAGGTTAAGTTGTGTGTAAGCTTACGGAACTGATGACCTTAGCAGTTAAGTCCCATAAGATTTCACACACATTTTTGAACTGATAAACACTTAAAGGGAAACAGGCGTTATTGAGAAGCCACTAAAATAGCGCGTCATAACTGTAGAGGCTCAATTCTACTACTGCAGTGGTGGTACTGTGGGAATGGTTTCGAACTTCTTTAGAGGGAACAGAGGAAGAATTGGACCAACAAGAGGGTGGTCGAGGTGACATAGGGGTGGTAGGAAACGACGTCTTCTTACCACATTGCAATGCTGGCGGTGATTTTCTTCCGAGTAGCTGCCACAACACTCCTGCACAATGGAGTTGCTCTCGTGGCAATTACACCAGTGACACTTTATCGCCCGCGTCGTTATGTGCCTCTGTGTAAGGAAGGAACTATACAGAGACTCTAAGCGGCAAGTGCCAGGAGCCAACGCGATACTCCTTGGCGTCTTTCGAAAGCACCGCCCAACTGCAACGGCAGATATCTGAAGAGATATTGGGAGATTCAAGCGGATGTGCTCCAGGATTTTGTGAGTTGGGTTTGACTGTTCCTCAGTAAGCTACCGATTTCTCCTGTCAGATGTTGAGAAGACGAGTGTCTTCAGTTCTCGATGCATCCAATCCTGCCTTGGTGCCAATCGACTTAAGAACGGACGTTTCTCGTGTAAAGCGCCTCTTTGAAGAACGATACCAATTTTTAGCCGATTGTGAGGGTTCTGGAGATTTTGATGGAAATAGTAACTGCTCTCATAAAGACCGTATCAGAGATCATATTCCTGAATAGTGCTGGCCAGTACGCGAGGAATTTGGGTATCGTACGCAATGAATTTGTTTATTCTTGAGTGCCCGCCCTGTTGGCCGCGCGGTCTAACGCACGGCTTTCCGGGCGGGAAGGAGCGCCTGGTCCCCTGCACGAATCCACCCGGCGGATTTGTGTCGAGGTCCGGTGAGCCGCTCAGTCTGTGGGTGGTTTTTAGGCGGTTCTCCATCTGCCTCGGCAAATGTGGCCTGGTTCCTCTTATTCCACCTCAGCTACACTATGTCGGCGATTGCTGCGCAAACAAGTTCTCCACGTACGTCTACACCACCATTACTCTACCACGCAAACATAGGTGCTACACTCGTCTGGTGTGAGACGTTCTCTGGGGGGTCCACCGGGGCCGAATCGCACAATAACCCTGGGTTCAGTTTGGTACGGCGGAGGGGTGAAGTGGACTGCGGTAGTCGTGGTGGGGTTGCGGACCACTGCGGCTGCGGCGGGGACGAAGCATCTACGTCTTTTTTAGGTCCCCGGTTAACATAACATAAAATATCCTTGATTCATTTCACTCCGATTTTTCTTTTCCGTTGTAATTTGCATATAAGGTTATGCACACACCGAAATGAAATTAATAGAAAGGCTGCAGTACACCAAAATGTCAGTCGTAAGAAAGAGATCTCTATCCGGTAGGAATACGAATATTACTGTGGTCTTCCGGTCGCACATTGGTTTGATGGAGTTCTGCATGCTAGTCTATCCCGTGCAAGCCTCTTCATCTCTAACTACGATAACTGACATCTGTTTGAATCTGCTTACTGTATTCAAGTCTTGGTCCTGTTCTGTCCCCCCCCCCCCCCCCTCTGTCTCTCTCTCTCTCTCTCTCTCTCTCTCTCTCTTTCTCTCTCTCTCTCTCTCTCTCTCTCTGTATCCCTCTCAAACACACACACACACACACACACACACACACACACACACACACACACACAAAACACACACACACGCACACACACTTCCTTTCAATAGCAAACTGACCACTCTGTTACGCCTCAGGATGTGTCCTACAACTGATCTCCTCTTTACTCAGGTTGTGCCAGAATTTCCTTCTTCCCTATTCGACTGAGTACCTCGTCATTACCTACTCGAACTACTCCTAATCTATCAGTATCGCCTGATTTAATTCGGGTACATTCCCTTACCATTGCTTTATTTTTACTGATGTACATCTTATAATCTCTTTTCAAGTCGCTATCAGTTCCTTTCAACTGCTCTTCGAAGTCCTTTGCATCTTTGACAGAATTGCAGAGCGATCAGTACACCACAATGTTTATCTTTCTTCTCCTGAATTTTAACTCCCTTTCCTAAAATCTCCATGGTTTCCTAGCTCGGTGTACAGCCTGAATAACCATGGTGAAAGGCTACAGATCTGTCCCACTCAGTTCTCAGCTAGAGTTTCCAATTCACATCCTTCGACTTTTCGTAAGTGAAATCTGGTTCCTGCAAAAGTTGTGGATATCTTTTCTCGCTCCCTCTATCTTACCCCTGCCACTATCACAATTTGAAATAGTAGTTTTCAATCAATATTGTCAACATCTTTTTCTAAATCTACAAGTGCTATAAACGCAAGTTGGCCTTTCTCCACTCAATCTTCTAAGATAAGTAGTAGTACCTATCACGTTTCGATGCTTCTTGGGAATTCAAACTGACTTTCCCCGTGGTTGGCTACTACCAGTTTTTTTTCCCCATTCCCATCAGTACTTTGCAACCATGCCTTATTAAACTGACGGTTCGGTAATATTGACACCTGCCCTGTTTGAAATAGATATTATTAAAATCTTCTTGAAATCTGAGGGTATTACGTCTATTGCATATATCTTCCTTATGAGGAATGATGGTTTTGTAATCGCTGGTTCTCCCAAGGATCTTGTTATTTCTGAGGTAACGGCGTATGGTTTTCATTACTTAGGGTTTCTTTCTTTATTAAGTGGCCTCGAGCGAGCGCACACTTACGTCTCTCGACACGCGGTGAGGCTAGTTTGAGCTGTAGCGTTGCTACTGCAGTCATTGATGCGTCGCCTAAAAGACTTTTCTCTCTTTTCCAGAATCGAACCCTTTCGCACAGGTAGTGTTGCAGTTATAATGACGACGGTGCAATGTCAACAGCAGCAGCGGCGCAGGAAGTCTGCGTGGGCGGTTGACGGAGCACAGAGTCTGCGACTGCGGCGCCCGGGGCCTGTGTAACCCTGACCTAGCGGCCGCACGCACTGCGCATGCCGCCTGCCTCCGCCGCCGCCGCCGCCGCCCCCGGCCGCCTCCGCCGCGGTACGCAGTCGCTCGCGGGGTGCGCTCCGAGGAGAGCGTGGCGCCCGCACCACCCTCGCCCGCCCTCGCGCCTCCGGTGCGGCCGCCCCTCAGCACCAGGTAAGGCGGCGCGCTCGGGCTCCGTCACTGCTGCTGCTGCGGCTCCGACTCACCACTCTGTCTGCCAGCTCCAGCACTTGTGCAACGCATTGTCTCGCACAGTAGCTACCGCCAGCAGCAGATACAACACTGTAATCATTAGACGTAGGTGTAAGTCGGAGTAAATATCACACTCTCTCGTAACTTAGTTTGTAACTCTCTACAATCCACTCGCACCTCGTTGCTTAGTGTAACACTAAGCCACAGCAATATGACAGCAAATCTGCTTTCTGCTGGTAATTAATGTAATCGACACAGCACTACGTAGATTTTCCACAGGTGGGAAGCCATCACTACATACTGTCTGGAGCACACTCTCGAAGATGTTGTCTGTGAACTAAAATAGCTCATTCACACATTTCTTATACAAATTCCAGCACGAAACTTGATATTAAATTATTCGTTACTCGTAACATCTCCTTTAAGAGTCCTCAGATATTAAACTGCTTTTATTCTACTCGTAACTTGTGAGCCCTTTTAATTTTTTGTATTAACATCAGAGGCTATAGACACTTCCTCACGAATTTATAAAACGAGTTTTTCGATCTTCTGTTGTCACGTATGTCGCGCTGCGCAAAGTAATTTCACAAAGGAGTGTTTCCCTCTATATTCCACTTTCACGTTATCGGCTAACTTGCGCGTAACATAGACATGCCCGAGAGGGTTACATACAGCATTTTCTAACGAATTTAAAACAATTTTAGTCGGCATTGACAATAAGATATACAGTCAAATACAGTGGTCTGTTAAGTTAACCGATAGAGTTGTTTGTGCTTCGGAGTTGAAATTTAATGTTCTCCAGCCATTTTTCTCCATTACATCATAAGTAATTAAGCGTAACTTTTCATACTACCGCAAGTAAATATAGAGTGCAACTTTCTCTTCAGTAAGCTTTTTGCATTTTTCTTAAGTGAGCACTGACTGTATTGTGCTGTGACTTTCCTACTAATCTTTCTGGGTCCATCAAAAATTACTTATCTTACTTACAAATAATACTACAAAATTTTTTCCAAAGAAAATTTTCAGCTGAAGGGGGTTGAGCTGTTCGCAGGAAAAGTCACTGCACACTATCTCTCTTTAAAAACGTGTTTTCGTTATACAGAAGCACGCTGCAGCTACGATGTTTACATTATTGAGGTAACGATAACGACGGTACGTAATTGGGTTTCCCGTCTCACCTTTTTTAACATGTTGTTACGAGGCTTCGTTATAATATCATTTTTTAACACGAGACCACATTGCGCATGGTTCGCCTGTATGTGCAGTTGCTTACAAATAAACTTGTTCTGATAGAAGGAAATAAGCAACGCCAGTGAAAATGGCAAATAAAATCCCCACATCTTGACGGCGATTAGCAGTGGCGTCCCCGTTTGCAGCAGATGATTGGCCATCGTATCTGACGATCTTCGATGCGATACATCACGTTGGCATTGGACTGGCAATGGTCGCTTACAGAACAACTTCCACATTGAAGCTGTAGAATTGCCCGATGAATATCTATATTTCAATCGCACACCGCTGTTACTTTGTTCGTACGACATCGTTGCGCGTCGGCGCAAAGAAAAGCCTCGATGAATTAAATGTGGTAAAAGACAGGCTCAGGGGAAGTAAGAGATGTCCTCCATGATTCCTCAAAATAGAGTAGTGCTAGCATGGAGAGCTGCATCAAACCAGTCTTCGGACTGGAGATCACAACAACAACAATGCTACGCACGCTGCAGAGAAATAACTAAATTCTCCATGTTGGACTTTTCAATCCATTTTAGCGCCATTTAATATCGTCATCGCAAACGCACAGTGGGTTGTACCAGCATACTTAGGATTAGATATACCGTAAGCTATGTCGTTCTTTCCCCTGTTTAGGCACCTGTGAGTCGGCAGAATTGTGTAAGCTACCGTAAAAGCGTTATAGCACGCAAGACAATATTTTCAGTGTACTTCAAATCATACTGAGCACGAACCCAGTAGATAACGCTTTCCGTGTCGCCTGTTGCAAGTCAGAGGAAAGGCGCGTCTTCTTCTTTTTTTTTTTCCAGGCACCGCGTCACACGGGAACTAAGGGGGAATGAGGTGGCGGGTAGCGCAACCAGCGCACTGTGGCAGAACTACCCTCAGGAGTCAAGTTACTAAAGTAGAGTCGGTGGCAGAAAAGATGGACAGAAGCGACGAAAAACAGTTTGCTATGCGGAAAATTGCTATGACCTTGTTTCTTGTCATGAACCCCGAACGTTTCCCAAAACGCGTGGCAGACCTTCTGCAAACTAAAGCAAATTAACCAGAGCTAGACACTGACGAAGTACAGGAAATTCTAACTATGAAGTTAACGAGTGACGAACTTTCAGCATTGCAGCGCGTCAGCAATCGTAATTATCTAAATAAATTATGAATAATCCGCCTCGATTGCGAAAATTCCCGGTGTTTACCCAGGTTTCAACGTGGATAAACACGCCTTCTTCAGAACAAAATAAAAAACAGTTTGCCTAAATGGGCATGGTCAATTTCTAAAATGAACACCCACAACGGCAGGTCCCCTTAAAATTTATTAACATTACACGGTACATCCGTACCAAGTCAATAACACTACTTAACTGTGTGTGCTGCCTCGCCCCAGCCAACGTGCGATGGGTCACAGGCTCTCCACTGCCTATTTGCTGTATTTTCTTTGGAATGATGGGGAGTCTGGGTAGGATCATCAGTCTTCTGATTGGTTAGAAGCGGCTAGCCATGATTTATTCTCCTGTGGCGGCCTGTTCACCTCTGAGTAGCATTTGCAATCAACGTCCTCAATTAAGTGTTGGATATTTTTCGATCTCTGTCTTCCCTTACAGCTTTTCTCGCTATACGTTCTTGTACTACCATGGAAGTTATTCCCTGGTGTCTTAACACACGTCCTGTCATCCTGTTCCTTCTAGTTGTCATTGTTTTCCACATATTTCTGCCCTCTTCTAATTTGCGGACAACTTCCTCATTACTTACCAGTGTAGCTAATTTTCACCATCCTTCTAAGCACCACGTCTCCACCGCTTCGATTATCTTCTACTCAGCTTCCCCTATTGTCCGTGATGCTCTCCACACAATGCTTTGCTCCAAATGTACATTCTCAAAAATTTCTTCCGCAAATTAAGGCCTGTGTTTGATGCTAGTAGGATATAGTGGGTCAGGAACCCCCTATTGGCCAGTGCCAATCTCCTTTGTATGTCCATCTTACTTAGTCCGACATGTACAATTTTGCTTAGTACGCAGCAGAATTTGTTCACTCTCTTTACTTCGCGATCCGCAGTTTTAAAATTAACTTCATCTAAAATATGCTACGTCTATGTTTGTCTTTTTCCAGTTTACTCTCAGTCCATAGTGTGTGTTTATTGGATTATTCGTTCTTAATGATGAATAATTTTCCCACGCTGTAAGCTGAAGACGACAGTTCGCGATATGTTATGCTGAAGTCTTTTGCACTAACTAGTTGCCTACCAGAGACTTCTTGTTTTATCTATTCTGGCGACTGTCTTACTTCACACTTGTCGATACATACTTATGTACATGGATTTTCCTTGTCTTTACCGGATGACTTATCAATTTGTACGCACATTTATAGCTCTGTATTCCTTTGCTTACAGCTAACCAAGTAATAGAACATTACTTTAGTTCCAAGAATAAATCTACTAAACTCAGGAGTAATCTCTGTAAACGGCGTTAATGTGTTTTAGCAGACTTCGGTTAAATCCACAACTTCATTGTAAACGTAACGTTCCATCTTCATTTACACTGTTTATCCATATCGTGATTGCTGCGCGTCGGCCATTGACTCTCATAACATCAACACTGTTTCCATCGATGTACCACGTGTATAACCTCGCACAGTAAAGAAACTTGCACTGTACGCAGTTAACGCTACTGTTCACTCGTCGAACAAAGTTGATATTGTGTATGGATGCGACCAGCGGGAGAACGCATTTTAATCTGTTTACCCGGGATCGCAGCAGTAACGATTGTCAGTTATCTGCTACAACAAACCTCCACCATTCCAGCTAATGTTTTCCCCCTTTTTCTTTTTCACTTAATTTTCTCATTTTCGTGTTCGGTAAGCTTTTTAAATAAAGTTTTAAATTTATGAAACAAAATATTTCAAATTAGAGCAAGTTTCAGAAAGATGAAAATTTTGGGATGATGCCCTGTATTAATTCTAATTACAGCAGCGAGCTTTGTTTCTTACACGTCGATTCGTTTTTTTTTTTTTTTTTTATTAGACTCACTCACAATAGCTCATGGCTGTAAAGATCTTTCCGAATGACACAGTTTGCTGTGCTGTGGAATATTCATTGCCTCACTGACATGATTCCACCATATTGATTACCTGTTCACTCACCTTTCTCGGGTGAAACAGGGAAGGAGAGAAAGTTAATGCGACACACAGTGGTGTGGCATGTGGAGTATAGTGTAGATCGCCTCTGTGGCTTACTTTTTCGGTACTCTGTAGCCGCATGAATCAAAAAATGCATTTTAATAAGAGTATTATAGTCGACAATTGATGGTAACAGATAATAGATGGTTTACAGAGAAACTTATTAGTTACCACCTAAGTTGTGGTTAACAACAATAATCATACCATGATGAACTGCTTCCTTACCAGCCTCACGGCACACACCCCCTAAATTTTGTAGAGACTTTTATATTTTTACGTACACTGTCTGAAAAAAATTGAACTACCCAGAAAAGGAGGAGGAAGTAAAATAAAAGTTCGCAGTTTGAGAGAGTACGTGATGTTACTTCAGTGATCGTAAATTCGAGGCAAATTTACTAATAACTTGGCAGAAGGAGGAATATTATCTTTTGAAGACCCTCGTCGCTAATTTTGTAGACCATCATAGGCAGTTTTGTAAAGTCATCGTCATTACTAACGTGGAGGCCGAGTTGCCACTATTGTTACGGTACGCCGAGTTTGTAAGTTCGTGAAACGGCTACTGGTGCAGTGCACCGCTACGAAAATTTCTCCCTGCCACTGCTACACGGCTATGCCCCAGGGTCAGATAACAGGATGGGAGAACAGATGTTCTACAACCCTCCAACAAATTAGCAACAAAGTCGCACAAATGAGTTAAAAGGCTTACTTACCTTTGTGACTTGTTGAGTGATGAAGTCTGCAACACTGCTAGTAATATAACACAAATAAAGACCGTCAACGGCTAAGAGCAAATAATCGTAGGTAAACTTCACAGCACATAGCAAATGCAATTTACAACAACTATCTGTTCACTTCTGAGAGTTCACTAAACGACGTTCCGTGTCTAAGCCAGCCCAGGAGGTGATCCATAACCAAGTGGGTGAGAGCTACTCTTCTGTCTTCCTAGTAGGCTTCTGTCCGTCGCCGTCCGGTCATTGGCAGATTGTACTCAACTGGCAATTGGCCGAGGAGAAGTCGATATCTTCATCGTCAACGCCGCCCGTAGCACTAGTGGAACTCGCGCAAGTGGCGAGTCTCTATGGCACTGGCTCCATCTCGCATCTTTGCGACTGTGGGGGATTTGCCTGACTGTGTCTTGATCGGAGGACACGGCAGTATCTGCATTAATTAGCTCCCCTTCTGGCTTGCATTCATGCACTGAGTCTATTGGGAAGGATGTCCTAAGACCGTTGTATCCTCCCCCTAGGCACGCTGGCTCACAACTGTTGAAACTGGTTCTTGACATCCTGTATACTGGCAGTGAGACAGGGTTGAGGTCCGAGTTCATGTGAATCATGTTGTATTGGAGACAGATCCAGGGATTCTCTGGTCACTGCAGTAGCTCAAAATAATGCAGACGGTTCATAGAGACAAGTGTCACGTGTGGAAGAGCGTTGTCCTGTTGAAAAATGGCACCACGATATTATATTATGAAAGTTAACTCATGACGGTGCAGGATGTACATGACAAACCATTATTTCGTCAGAGTTCCCTGAGTCACTAGCAGCCATGACCTGAAATCACGCTCGATGTCTTACTACACCATGACGCCAGGTTTAACAGCGCTGTACTTCTCCAGAATTTTGAAAGAATGGCACTTCTCCTCACATTGTCGCAACACTCGCATACGACGGTCACCAGCGGTGGTGTTGCTCCGCGATTCACCACGGAACAGAATGCTACGGCATTCATCAGCAGTCCATGTTTCACGGTCATCGCACCACTCTAAACGCAGGTGTTTCTTTTGTGGTATTAACGGCAGCCTGCGCATGGGACGGTAATCACCCATTCCTGCTGCTCCTAGTCTCCGCAGAATGGTGCAGGATGACATAGAATGTTGATGATAGTCTATTACTTGTGCTCTGATGGATGGCGCCGATGTGAAGGGGTTTTTATGTGCTTGGTACACAGTACGGCGATCCTCCCTCGTGGTGGTCAGACATGTCTGAACTGACAATGAGTTTGCCTATCCTCACGTTCCTATCCAATCCAACTTCAGATCACTGTGACATCCGAATGCCCAACAAATCTGGATACTTCACTATTTGACGAGCCAGCCAAATGGAGACCCACAATAAGGACCCTTTCGAATTGTGTTAGGTACTGATAACAGCGCCTCACATGAATACGCAGCATCTCGGTGTCCTTTAACTATCACTCAGCGTCTGATAATACTCATAGCTCTTGTACTCCCTGTCAGGACTTGTAACAACAAAAACAGAAACGACACTAATGCTATCTGGTGGCCGCTGTATGTGTCACAGTGATTCCCAACGCTAAACATTTACATAACCACCGATGGTGTATGCGTGAACAATGTTACATTGACACCCGACCGTGACATCTGGGTGCCTCACATTTTTTGGCAGACAGTGTACATCAACTTCTTTATTTGATAGCTAATTTTAAGAGAAAAAAACTAGCATCAAAACTTAAGGTCTCCAAAATGGAAACGAAGTAAAACAGTGTGTCAAAATATATGTTTACAACACGATACTTTTCAGTTGCTTGCACGAAGACATAATGTGAATGAGATTGCGTCCTGTCCGTAACATTCCTGGCTTATATACAAGCATGTGTCCTACCTCCTCTCAGTAACAAAATCGAAACAGTAGAGTCAGCAAACCACAGGACGTCGCGTAAGGCAAGACAGGAAGGGAAGGGCTCACTACTAGGAAAATAAATAACGAAAGAGGTGACTTCTCGATAGTAGGGGGAAACAACTGAGAGAAACATAATCCACTTCATTTACATGCTCGTATAGCCAAAGTTTGCAGACCTGTTGACAACTGTAGTGTTTAGTGAAATACTTAGACTTAATATTGTGTAAATTATGATGTTGCCGAAATTGTATAACGGCGTTTCTGTTATAATTCTTAGATTAATTGACAAATGTAATTCATACAATTTCGCATTTACGCTATCCAAATGCTGTATTTCTGTGTATTGTAATTTCTTCGTTGTTATGCTAAAGGAATGTATTGTTCACGGATGCAAAGAAGTTATTATTGTCATATTATAATTCTTTATGTAGTTTATGGTAATTAAACACTTTATAATCATTATAAGAAAACGTTTTATATATTTTATTGTTATTATTATTACAATTTACACATATGTGGTACGTTAACTGTGGGATGGCGGCAAGTTACGTCTAGGGAGGAAGGATCTGATAGATGTAGTGACGCCAGCCAGAGTGGCCGAGCGGTTCTAGGGCTACAGTCTGGAACCGCGCGACCGCTCCGGTACGAGATAAGGTCATCTGATTAGTTGACAGTTATAGGCTGGTAACGGTAAGTTTTGAAAATCAATTGGGGTGTTCCGTTTCGCTTGCCAACTTGCTAACTTCAGGCTGTTGATTGAGGTACACTTGAGTGGTGTATACTTATATGGTGTGAAATCTGCGTCCGTCTGTCACATGTGACGCATAAAGGAAGCTGCTGCGGTATCCATTACTTCGCTCACAGCACTTTGCAGGCGATTTGTATGTTCAGCAAGATAACGCACGAACCCCATTGCTGGAGAATGGTTTTTGGGAAACTCTGATGGCTATAGGGGTCATTGTAGCCTCCTAGGTCAGATGGCATCAGCCCTACTGAGAGCAGTTACGATGCCTTCTAACGATACGTGAGTTCCTTTAACCAAACTTCGATTCACATTTCTATGTTATAGGTGGCCGCTGAGATGTCATCCATCAGGATTGTTCCCTAAAACTCTCAGAGTTCTCAAAGATTTCAGACCAAGGCGTGTTTCTACATCTCACACTAATTCGGTCCATATAATATAGAGCTACTATAATAATACATTCGTTTTCAAAGCTCTGTATATTCCAAATTATTACGTGTACTAATATGACTAATGCGTCAATAGAACAGTAAACTTACCAAGTACGCATTTTGCCGTCTACAGGTGTTCTACAGACTGCCCCTCTGAACGCACGACGCACGTCCAAGTGGTACTTAACTTCCTTCCCCATCTTGTGTGGCAGCATCCCTTCATTGGTCAGCACAGCAACATTGACAGCATTGAAGCGTTCTCTGATAAGTACCAGTATTCTTGGTTGTGGGGGTACGTAAACACGTTCCGTAAAGTATCCCCAAAGGAAAAAGTCAAAAGACGTTAGGTCAGGTACCCTGGGGGAGCAAGGAAACAGAACCACACCACCTCACGACTACGTTTAGGTAGCAACGAACATCAATAATCTAATGACGGATTGTCCCGTCTGGTCGGAAGATTAATTTCTCGGAAACAGTATCAAGGTGAGGGAAGTGAGTCAGTCTTCTCACAAAAAATGGCCAATACAGTTTCGTCTCTGACATTCCACAGAAACCATTAAACTTAGGCGAATCTCGCTCATGTACCAAGATTTCTTGAGGATTTTCAGTGCCCTTACTCTCACAATGTGACGAACAATGAAAATTTGCTTCGTCACTGAGCATCAGCTTTTAGGTGAAATGTTCCTTCTCTTGCTTTCTCGTCAATTTGTCTAGCCACTATGCCAATTCGGTGACTCTATGGTTCGATCCATCCATGAATTATAAATTTATATGCAATACTTTGAAAAACATAGAATCGCTTATAATAGTCCTATATAACTGCTAATAAGTGTGGTCTACAGTATCGAATTGCATCCACGATTATCGAGCTTTTATCGGAGATATTGTTCTAGCACGTTAGCAAAACTTAACAGAGTGTGCTTTTTAACAATCACCGTGTGATTCAGATCATATGTTAGATTTCAAGAGTCTGCACCGAGTCTTGTGAAATGAACGTCTAAGATGTTGTTAAAAATCATAATAAACCCAAGAATGCGTCCGAGATCGTAATGAACTCTGTGGTTAATTCTGTCTAGAACGCTTAACAATGTTGTAACTTCCAAACTGGACGTAAGAGGTCACTTGAGAATGACCTACATCAACATGCCGTGAGTCAGCTTCACCACTTTAAACCTATTTACACCACTTTTCATTGGCATTCGGCAACACACGACCACTGTTTATTTCCTTATCAGACACAACATTAACTGTTGTGTTGGCAAAAGAGCCAACTCCGTGTTACTAGTAGAGGCCGAAATGCACGCGTTTTAGCTCACGCAGGCTGGCGTGAGGAGGGAAGGACTATATTGACGTGAGATCTGGAACATGACAAGGAATTATAAATCAGAAAGCGGACGTAATTAGTTTGATACTTAAATTTAATCCATTACAGCTGAACGTCGCTCTTGACGGTACATGATTCACAATATTGTCTGTTCAGAATAATAACTGAATATGGTGCCTTGCTAGGTCGTAGCAAATGACGTAGCTGAAGGCTATGCTAAACTGTCGTCTCGGCAAATGAGAGCGTATGTAGACAGTGAACCATCGCTAGCAAAGCCAGCTTTACAACTGGGGCGAGTGCTAGGGAGTCTCTCTAGACCAGACCTGCCGTGTAGCGGCGCTCGGTCTGCAATGGCCGATAGTGGCGACACGCGAGTTCGACGTATACTAACGGACCGCGGCCGATTCAAAGGCTGCCACCTAGCAAGTGTGGTGTCTGGCGGTGACACCACATTAACTTAACTAAATAAAAAGTCGTTAAGTAGGTAGTGAAATCGGTGGGGATCAGGTGTACACACAAACAGTAATTGGGCACTCAGACGCTGTACCACAGTGAACTCGATCGGATATGACCATCGCAGAATTTTTAGATAAAGTATCACCTGAAACTTCCTGGCAGATTAAAACTGAGTGCCGAACAAAAACTGGAAGTCGGGACCTTTGCCTTTCGCGGGCAAGAAAAATTCCCGAGTTTGAGTTTCGGTCCGGCACACTGTTTTAATCAGCCAGGAATTTTAATATCAGCGCACACTAGGCTGTAGAGTGAAAAATCTCATTCAGGAAAGTAGCAGTTTCTCGACAACTGGAATCAAGCCGCCGTTAACATTCCGACATACGAGATTTTTGAGATTTGGGAATTTACAAATTTGAACAAACATGTGGTATAAGGATACATCAGTCAGCGAAAGGTTGCTCTCAGAATCTAACAAGGCGCACATAGATCTGATCAATCGGTGGAGCGTTCCTCCTGACAGCCCCCCCCCCCCCCTCCCCACACACCTACACCCAGGCACCGAGCAATCTGTGCGTCTCTGGCGTCATCTTGGATTTCCTTTCTCTCCGGGCATTGGACAGTCGCGCACCAAATGTCGCTCGTTGTTGCATCGAAAACATGTCCTCCCCTAGTAAGTCTACATTCCGGTGAGCTTTGACTGCCTGAAGTCTTCCAGCTCACTAAGTCAGGGTTGCCAAGAATGCGTACATGCTTCCTATCACTAAAACTAAACATCTCGATATTTGCCTCTAGTTCACTGTATCAGAAAAGCTGTGCTGTCTACTTGCAGAAAGCACTCATACTGATTCTCAAGACACAACTCCTCTATAATACCGTTCACAGTCTCTACCTCAGGCATATTAAGACATAAAACAGTAACGACCATTCTGACTTACTCATTGTATCGGATCAAGGTGTCCCCATGTACCTGGACACAGTAAACATAACGGTTAATAAGTTCATAACGAAAACGGCTGAACAAGTTACATTCTAATTGACACTATTGACAACGTCACCGTTGGGGCGATCTGTAGTATTATGAATAAATTTTCAGATACCAAGGTCGCTAAATTTGGTTATTTATGTAGGTTACCAGTATCGGCAAGGCTCTGTTGACATCTTCGGATCGGCAAAAGATGGGAACGAATAGGCTAATATGCAGCAACTAATATCATAGGACACATAGTTATATCTAAGATTTGCAGGCTATCAGTTTAATAGTCCTTAGCCGAATCTACTCAAAGATATTCCTTTCGTGATGGCGTCAGCGGTTACTCGACTTACAAGGAAACATTCTCAAATTTCGATAAACGATCTTGAGGAAACTTGGCGGGTGTGTAGAGAGGTAAAAGTAATGCAATACCTATTTGTTTGTGCCCAGTTCCACTTCCAATGGATAAAACACACTCCCAAATTAAGTTTGGCATATTAGGTGTGGAGGGATACATAAAAAATGTTTCTCAAATAAACGCTCATATGTAATTAACGTTCTTGGACTGTATAATCATATTTTTCAAAAGACACCACCATCATTAATTAATTTTGAAACATGAAAGCTTTTCTTAGAATATACAGAAACTTCCAAGATACATACATCCATGCGTAATAAGTTGGTTTCTGAAATATCGCTTTTGGAAAATAAGCTGCACACAATGTGCTGTCAGCGTATTTTCGACGTATCTAATTAAAACATCTAAACAACCATTATTAGTTCAGTCGTTTATTTTGCTGGTGCATGTTTTGTGTTTCAAATTGTTATTTTACTTTTCTGCATTCTTTTTTGTTTTGTATTTATTGCACCGTGTCACGTATGTACACTCCTGGAAATGGAAAAAAGAACACATTGACACCGGTGTGTCAGACCCACCATACTTGCTCCGGACACTGCGAGAGGGCTGTACAAGCAATGATCACACACACCGCACAGCGGACACGCCAGGAACCGCGGTGTTGGGTGTCGAATGGCGCTAGCTGCGCACCATTTGTACACCGCCGCCGTCAGTGTCAGCCAGTTTGCCGTGGCATACGGAGCTCCATCGCAGTCTTTAACACTGGTAACATGCCGCGACAGCGTGGACGTGAACCATATGAGCAGTTGACGGACTTTGAGCGAGGGCGTATAGTGGGCATGCGGGAGGCCGGGTGGACGTACCGCCGAATTGCTCAACACGTGGGGCGTGAGGTCTCCACAGTACATCGATGTTGTCACCAGTGGTCGGCGGAAGGTGCACGTGCCCGTCGACCTGGGACCGGACCGCAGCGACGCACGGATGCACGCCAAGACCGTAGGATCCTATGCAGTGCCGTAGGGGACCGCACCGCCACTTCTCAGTAAATTAGGGACACTGTTGCTCCTGGGGTATCGGCGAGGACCATTCGCAACCGTCTCCATGAAGCTGGGCTACGGTCCCGCACACCGTTAGGCCGTCTTCCGCTCACGCCCCAACATCGTGCAGCGCGCCTCCAGTGGTGTCGCGACAGGCGTGAATGGAGGGACGAATGGAGACGTGTCGTCTTCAGCGATGAGAGTCGCTTCTGCCTTGGTGCCAATGATGGTCGTATGCGTGTTTGGCGCCGCGCAGGCGAGAGCCACAATCAGGACTGCATACGACAGAGGCACACAGGGCCAACACCCAGCATTATGGTGTGGGGAGCGATCTCCTACACTGGCCGTACACCTCTGGTGATCGTCGAGGGGACACTGAATAGTGCACGGTACATCCAAACCGTCATCGAACCCATCGTTCTACCATTCCTAGACCGGCAAGGGAACTTGCTGTTCCAACAGGACAATGCACGTCCGCATGTATCCCGTGCCACCCAACGTGCTCTAGAAGGTGTAAGTCAACTACCCTGGCCAGCAAGATCTCCGGATCTGTCCCCCATTGAGCATGTTTGGGACTGGATGAAGCGTCGTCTCACGCGGTCTGCACGTCCAGCACGAACGCTGGTCCAACTGAGGCACCAGGTGGAAATGGCATGGCAAGCCGTTCCACAGGACTACATCCAGCATCTTTACGATCGTCTCCATGGGAGAATAGCAGCCTGCATTGCTGCGAAAGGTGGATATACACTGTACTAGTGCCGACATTGTGCATGCTCTGTTGCCTGTGTCTATGTGCCTGTGGTTCTGTCAGTGTGATCATGTGATGTATCTGACCCCAGGAATGTGTCAATAAAGTTTCCCCTTCCTGGGGCAATGAATTCACGGTGTTCTTATTTCAATTTCCAGGAGTGTATATTTTGTTGACTGAAAATAATAAGTAACTGATCATTACGATACAAATTATTGAAACAATGATAATCTGTAAATAAATGCTTAAAACATGACTTTATTACAACTTGGATATAAAATGAACGAAATTTCTGCGCATAATGTACACGTCAGCGAACACAATATGAAACAAAATTTAGCAGCATTTCAAATTGTTGCGGGTGACCCTCTAAGTATCCTGCTTTGTATCATGCATACTTCAGTACCTTGGTAAGTCTTTGCGACGAGGACTGATTATTTACCAGTGACTTCAGTGCTGCACTAGTGTCGTGTCCTAGTCGAGGTAAAGGAAAATTTTATCAAAATCAATGAAGGCGAATTTGGGCGATGAAATTTGGGGTCAGTGGCAGAGTGTGGTAACAGATGACAGCCTGCAGGCCAGGCAAGGTAAACATGGCGCTCGTGGGTGCGGAGCTGTGACGGCGGTATTGCACGCACGATTTGTTGTGAGTGGAGCAACAACGAGGCAGGAAACTTCAGCGTTGCTTTAAGTTATTGTGATGTATGAGACAGAGTCAGGAGAGGCGATTTGTACATGGCTGACGTGTGGGAATTTATCCCTGCCATACTTTCTGCCTCTCTCTGACACTAGGTCAGAAGCGAGGCAGAAACCAATGTAAACGGACGGGAAATTTTAGCTTGACAGGTTGTGACAGGTCAGTCGAACGTCAGGACGGACCTGTACTGGTCTACGGTTATAGGGGCAAGTATGGCAGCAACGTTTTAAGTATTTGGTAACTTTGCTTTATTCAGTTAATTTACAGTAATCGATGGTCAAGTGTAGTGTCAGCGTGCCGCCAGCCGATGTCTCGTGAGTGCAGCTGGTTCGGCAGACTCCTGGTATGCCAACGCCACTGCTGTGGTCATCAAGGATGCCCACGGATGGTAGTCGATCGCCGCTCTCCCTGTCGCCGCAAGCCGATGAGTTGCGACTTGTGCCGCGCTGCTGCCCTCGATTCTGGAGACTGCTACAGTCTCTGGTCCTCGCCGCCCTCCGCCCCCCTTGGCCTGCTCTGTCCGACCATGGTGGATCTACTGATCGGCCTTGGCCCTCGGGCCGCCACTGCTCCAAGGACAGGACTGGACTCGAACCCGCGCCCTGCAGAACGCTATGCCGCAACTTGCCGCTAGTGGTGCTTGCCGAGTGGCAACACCTGCCGCGGTCTCTGGCTCTGTCGCGGCACTGCTGCATACCCGCAGTGTACGCCTCGCCCAGACCCCGGTGCGTCAGGTGGGAAGCGAACGTGATCCGCAGACTGAAGTGGAACCGAGCCCCTCCTGGGCCCACTGCAGAGGGCTGTCACTGCACTATTTCAGGCAGACAGTGCGATATCTAAGTTCCAGGCTGCTAATCTGTCCTGCCCCGGTGTTGTGTCCCCGGAGGCAGAATATAGCCCGAACAAATACGTAGAAACAAAGCACAATGCTTATTACATTGCTGGCAGACTGGCCCCTATAAGCATAGACCATCACAGGTCCGTCCCGACGCTCGACTAACCTGGCACAATCTGTCAAGCTACAATTTCCATCCGTTTACATTGGTTTCTGCCTCGCTTCTGACCTAGTGTCAGAGAGAGACAGAAAGTATGGGAGGGATAAATTCCCACACGTCAGCCATGTACAAATCGCCTCTCCTGACTCTGTCTCATACATCACAATAACTTAAAGCAAGGCTGAAGTTTCCTGCCTCGTTGTTGCTCCACTCACAACAAATCGTGCGTGCAATGCCGCCGTCACAGCTCCGCACCCGCGAGTGCCATGTTTACCTTGCCTGGCCTGCTGGCTGTCATCTGTTACCACACTCTGCCACTGACCCCAGATTTCATCGCCCAGCAGCGCCTTCATTGAGCTTTGATAAAATTTTCCTTTCCCTCGACTAGGACCGACACTAGCGCAGCAGCAGCCTGATTATATTGTTTCTCAAGTGGAGACTGACGTCATGACCATTCAACAGAACTAGGTCTGAAAATTTTCTCACAAAGTTCTTGCAACATCGAAAGCCATATAAATCTCACGAGCCCTTTGGTTCACTGGATTAACACATTCCCTGTCCTCGGGTATGATGGCCAAAATGGTTTCTTCATAGTCAACACTCGCCTCTTCGTAGCTTTTAAAGAAACTAATGGTGAGTTTGGACCGAGAATTCGAGAATCCCTTCTTGAAGCCCGATTGTCTTTCTGACAGCGTTTTTGAAATCTGATAAAAATTGGTTCAAATGGCTCTGAGCACTATGGAACTTCACTTCTGAGGTCATCAGTCCCCTAGAACTTAGAACTACTTAAACCTAACCTAAGGATATCACACACATCCATGCCCAAGGCAGGATTCTAACCTGCGACCGGAGCGGTCGAGCGGTTCCAGACTGTAGCGCCTAGAACCGCTCGGCCACTCCAGCCAGCTAATCTGATAAACGAATGTCTGACCAGGTCAAAAGATATCTGAAACTTGTTTTCTTTCCCAGTGAGGGGGAAAATTTTGTACTATTGCTAGATTTTTGTGGCTGTCAATGTGAAGGAACCGCTTCATACCTAAGGACAAGGAATTCGTTCATCTGGTGATTCCAATGGACTCGACGATACAGAAGAAGAACTCTGAGAAAAGTTTAAAAGACATTAGGTAAGAACAGTACCAAACACTAAAATTTATTACCGAGACGTTATCGAAAGGCAGCTTCATAAAAGTCAAAAAAATAGCTAAATTTACTCTTGCGACTTTATGAAAGCGACACTCGGTAGTTTTAGTACAAACAAATTATGGTACCAGTGCCACTGCCAACAAGATTTACTATGGCAGCTTAAGAAAAACAACTTTTGGCACAAAAAATTTGAGCAATTACTGCCAACAGAATTAACTACAGAAGCTTAAGAGAAGGAACTGCTGGCAGTATTTAAAAGAACGATCAAATTAGAAGCAACTTAAGCAGCAACTGCCAACAAAAGAACCATGAAAAGCTATTGATGTAATTAAAATTTTGTATAGTACTGACAATTTAAGTGAATATCAAATTTAATTCAGAGTGGCTAGTCAACCGAAATACTGAAGCAAATATGTAGGGTGTTTCAAATTGAATTCACAGGTTTTAAGGATTTGTAGCATTTATTACATTCAACTAGCAATTACATATAACATATCAAATGAAAGAGGAACTCAAATAGGTGTTCTGACAAGTGTTCAGCGGGAAGACCGTTCTCCCCAAATCTTGATCAGTGTGTCTCGAGTAATTGCTGCAACAATGCTGTTTCTAAAGTCGGGTAGATCTGCTGGTAGTGTAGGCACAAAAATCGCAAGGTGTAAGATCGTGACTTAACATGGAGGTCATGCTAAACAAGCTCTGTCATCCGACCCTTTGGGCCGATCCAGCGGTCGGGTACAACGTCGTTTAAACAGTGGCGGACTGTGTTATGCCAGTGACGGTGTGCTGCATATTGCTGCCTAATAAAGTCCTCCCGTTTATCTTCTTTCAATTGAGGAAGCGTCGCAGTTCTAACGTATCAATAGAAGAAGCACCGGTTATAGTTCATTCCCTGAAAAAGAGATGCCCATAAACTTTCCGTCGGAATATGACTCAAAAACATTCAATTTAGCGGATTCTTGTTGCAGCTATACCATCTCGGGGTATTTGCTGAACCCCAGATGCGTAAATTATGTGTGCTTACATTTACATTTAGGTGAAATGTGGATTTATCACTGAAGACGACACGATCCAGAAAACCATCGTCCTGCAGCAACGTTTGCAAAGTAGACTCGTAAACCACAGTCCGTAGTCTGCAATCTGTAGGCTTTAGAGCTGTGAGCGTCAAACATTTCTGCTCAGGGATAAAGACTGAGATTGTGGGCACGCATTTTGGGCCGCATACGAGTGATGTGAAAAAAAATGTTGCTTACCATTTTAGTCAAGTTTAGTGTTGTCTCCTTCAAAGTAGTTCCCTTCTGATTGCACACACTTTTTCCAGCGCTTCTGCCATTGATGGTAGCATTTCTGGAACTCATCTTCTGTAATATCCTCCAAGACCCTCGTCACAGCTTTTTGGACGTCTTGTGTTGTTTGAAAATGGTGTCCCATGACTGCCGTTTTCACTCTTGGAAATAGAAGAAAGTCGCACAGAGCGACATCTGATGAATAAGGTGCCTGTGGTAGTAATGAAATTTATTTGAGGTTAAAAATTGCTGTGTTGACAGAGCAGTATGGGATGGCGCATTATCTGATGCAGATCTTCAGTTATTATTTGACAAACCGTTTCTCTATTGACGTTCAGTTCTTCTGCAATCATTTTCACAGATAATCTTCGGTCAGACTGTACGAGTTCACGCACCCTGGCGAAGTTTACATCCATCTGTGAGGTTGATGGTCGTCCACTGGAGCCTTCATCTTCAACATTCGTTCTGCCTTCACTAAACATTTTATGCCAACGAAACACTTGAACTCTAGACATAACCTCCTCTCCAAAAGCCTTCTGAAGCTTACCCTACGTTTTGTCGCGTTTTCACCCAATTTAACACCGAGAGAAATGGCACACTATTGCGCAATATTATGTGGTTCCATTTCCGTTAAGTGAGACACAAACGTGTGTCAACTTATTACAGCACAACTCACGACTGAGCAGTTGCATCGATGTACCACTTGGACTAGAAGCAGCTTATAGAGCAAGGTCAAAGATACTGTGCCTACGCAAGCCTGCAGTGTTGCCGCATCTTGCAAAGAAAATCAGTCTCATTACTTTATTGTCACACCTCGTATATACTAATCTTATTTACTCGTAACCTACTTAAAGTAGTATCTTACGAAGCGGCTGTTGGTTCCAATATGTTGACCACTGGACCCATGTACCGATCGTTAAAAGTCGGGACCATACGGAACAATTCGTGTCAACTGTTCTTTGTTTCAGATTACTTCCACTGCCAGCGACGCTGTATTTTCGTGACGAAGTGTTGTTGTGTTGTCTGTGTGAGCAGATGATTAATTGTCTAGTAACAGTAATTGTACCTGTATTTAACACTTTCACTCCAGCGCTGATAAATGTTTTTCTCGCCATTGGGCGGTGCGCTATTCATACTTCACTTCAGCTGGCGGCGCTGCTTTTCCTATTTATTCTCGTGAGGAGGAGGTCGTATTCAAAGCCGGAGCGTACTATTTTAATACACTGATCTATCCTCAGTTACAACAAATTATGTGTTATCTCATTTGTTCAGAAAGCTCTCTCGTTGAAGGGTCACACAGAGTAGTTGTATTCACAGCTGTTCGTTGCTGATAGGTAATACATTATACGCTAGTGTTTTGCTGGTAGCGTAATTGGAAGCCGTTAAGGCTGAGTGCCCTGCCCTGCCGCTCAACCTCGGTTCCAGTTCACGGAGAATCATGTTAGTGGCGGTACGGCTATAGCGTAAAAATTGACCCACACCACTTTCAAAATGAAAAGCGCAGTATGAATCGGTACTTCCTGCGTGTCTTCGTCATCAAAACCAATAGTGCATAGAGTTGCCAGCGAAAATGGACGGGATTTCGATTGAGCGACAAAAGCAATTTCTTTACTGTGTTTGCAGTTACTTATTAAATTTTATTCGTACTGAACCATCAAGTGACTTTCTTTTGCCTCCAACTCTCCTCTTCAGTAATCTATTCATTGTTACAACTTTGTGCTGGAAGTTACGCACAACCCGTGACTCTTGTCCGTTCTGCCGATCAGTTGGGCCATATAACAAAATCCATGAACTCGTCAACATTGCAGAATGCCTTCGTTCGTAACGTTAGTACTGTTTATACAGGGTGAATCACCTAAAAATTGCACCACAAATATTCCGGAAATGGAAGGTGTTGTTGATGTTCGGTTTTCACAGAATGGATCTGTAGCCAGGGGCTCTTATTGTTACCCAACATATAGATTGTAATAATACTTACAAAGTGTATTTTTGAGCAAACATGCACTATCTTAAATGTAACAATTCCCTTTTACATTAACAGACTAAAATTAGAGAAATAACCATACGAGACCCTGACTACCGATCCATTCTCTGAAAACCGCACAATCGATAGCATCTTCCATTTCCGTAATATCTGAGGATTTGTGTCTATTTTGGCTACAATAATATGCTCACAATACTGTTAATTGTTGCCTAACCGCAATCTTATTTTCTTATTCATTGTTAGGCTTATTGCTCCTCATATTCTTCCAGTTGCCACCATAACTAAGGTGCATGCGCGAATTACTGATTTGTTTCACCACATATAATACAATATTCCCATGACCAACTCAGATAAAGTCGCTGAGCATCAATTGGTTGTCATGGTAGGCGTTACGCCTGTTTTGGGCTTAATAGAATGCGTTTTTCTTAAAATGTAATTTGTGTGCAATTGTTGCTTATTGATGCATGAAGCTCTGGGGATGCAACGGTAACCAGTTCTTCTCCTCTTGCAGTGTTTCGGATCTCAGTTGTGGAGCCATCTTCAGAATAAACCATAAACACACTGAGCATGTGTTGTTTTTTAATATATTGATCGTCACCATAATCATATTCCCCTCCGCAGCGCAGTGTGCACTGCTTTTAACTTCTTGGTAGATTAAAATCGTCCGCTACGATGTAACAGAGGTTAGATTGGCTCTGATAAATCTTTTATAGTTTTATATGATGCTGGTAGGAGGATCTGTTAACATGTTTAGTAACTTTTTACTACTGAGTTCAGGGGATGTAGGCGGCCAAAGTACACGACTTGCTCGAACTATGCCTGTTGGAGCGTATTGGCGCGTTTGATGTCGTCTTACATCAGCAGCAAAACGTGATTTTTCCCCTCGTCCACGTAACTTTAGAGCTTTTAACAACGGCAAACGATTAGGACATAGATTGTAAGCGTCTCCTTAAAAGTGTCCACATAGACGTCACTGGAATTGCTGATTCACGACTAGCCCTCCGAACTGATTTCTTGGGGCTAGCGTGAAAGTCTCTCACTTGTTCAACATGATCTTCAGTCACTTTTTGTTGTTCAATATTCTTTCCTGTTTCAGTTGCTTTTCAATTTGACGTATTAATTAAAATTGTAAACTGTAAGTTATAAATGCTACAAAGCCTTAAAACCCGTATATTTACTAGAACTGGACCAGCAACATCCTATTAAATAATGAAATTCAAACCAAAAGATACACGTTTTCACACAGAAAACTTATTACAGAAAAGACACTCAAAATTTGACGGGAGCAAGACTCAATATCGCTAATTATATCTCGAAATAACGCAAAGGTACAAAAAATTATTTTGTAACGCTGAACATTGGGCCGTTAGGTGGTCTTAGTTATAATATGCTAGCCTCTGTTCCGGCGTCCATGGGTACACAGAAAAACAGACAATACTACAAAGCCTGCCCCTTCCTGTAACATACGAAACACAGATGAGTAATTTTAAAAACTTCTAAAATATACGTGTACAGAAAAGGAAAACTTGAAGCTAAAAGAGCCGCTTATACTCGAAAGGTACGATGAACAACCTTAAACAAAATTTAACTACCATGTCAAAGCAGTGACTTCACTGACATGAGGTTTGCAATGTTGAGCGGGGGTGTCAAACAACAAGATAGGATTTGGCCAAGCGGCTTCAGTAATTCCGCAAAATCACTGACACACAGTCGGTAGAAAACTACTTAATAAACAACCTGACGTAACTAGTTCACTGATTCTACTGCGCTTCTTACGAAATTAATTTACCAGGACAGCGAGTAACGCAGATGATAACATCACATAACGACATAACAGCATTAAAACGAAGGATGAGTGCTTTCAGAGTATCGTTTTATATATCAACACCAGCCCAAATAACAGACTGCAAGCAAGCAATACAAGTAGCGTTCATGAACTAACAAAGCGTAATCGAAAAGCACCCCTTGTTCACAGTGATTGGAGGTAACTCATAAGCAGCGTACCCGCCGTCGCAGCAGACACAAGTTTCCTCTGGGTACTCAAATGCCGAGTACAAGTAGGCGTCGGAACGTCTCTTCGGAATAAGATATCTACAGGGCGATCTTCAAAGGCTGAATAACAACAGCTGGCACTTCGGACCAGCTCTAGCTGTAATTGTAAACGTGGTTGCTCCCCGGGTGTACCACCGGCCACGAATTCACCCCTTTGCCTCACGCAGTCGCTTAATAGAAAATCACTGGCTGCCCTGGAACTGACAGGGCCTCTGCCCATCGCGCGCTTAAATGGCGCGCCACGAGACGTTACCTCCCTTGTTGTTGCAGAAACACCACTCGTCTCGCAGCCACCAGCAGCGATGCTGCCAGTCAGAGGCACCTATCGATAATACGCGACAAAGAAAGAAGCACGCATAGCACACGTAGTAATGATGTTACTCTTTCGTTTCTCTACATGAACATCTTGAACGACCGACAGAAAAGTCAGTGAATCTCTAAAGAAATTACTTTATCCTGAATATTTCAGAGAGATTTACTTCATTGCTCTACAGAACGCGCAAAAACTAATACTGCAGAATTAGGCTGCATTTTAAGTCAAAACGCGGACAGATCTGATGTTCCAGTACTCAGATGTGGAACGATTTCAATATGTTCATTACTGAAGGATATTATCGTTTCTCTTCGCATATTGTGGCTCTCCCTGTCAGGTCAAAGTACTAGTGACAGTTCGCCAAAAGTCACCATTATGTCAATTTTCTTTCCGACTTACGATGCGTTTTGAATACGGAAACACATTGTGAACGAGGAGAGATTGTGTGTAGATGTTATTACGCTTCCGTTTCACATCTGTAACAGAGTTATACACGGTTTCTACTTAATTGTATAATCCATAACTATTGTCTCCATTTCTAGAGAACTGATGTGATTCGGAAATGAGGTGATAATTTGCGGCATCACCCAACTTAAGGCGCTATAACATGAAGATTGTGTACAACATAGTAAGACACTTTTTTAAGTTTATTTCGCTGCATTTGATCAAAATGAAAGTAACGTAATAGTCGCTTCTACCACACATCGTGCGATGGATTTCAGAGTACAGATGTAGATGTTACCATCAGATGATACGAAAATTCACAAATTAATGTTATACACTCGTATAATCCATTACTTGCTTCTGTCTTGCAACATTTAAAACATGAAACTTTTATTTTACGTTACCATAAGTTTCTTTTACTTGGAGACAAACTAAACATCATCAGTCAAGTAAATTGTGAACGAGCCATATTCTTTCAAGTAGGACTAGGGCTATTTCGACAAAAAACTTATTGAAAGTCAGAGTGATACCTCTCCATTGCAGCTGATCGAAAATCAGTAGAAATTGTACGTGTGTCTTCCACCATGAAATTACAGATCATTTTCAAAACAGAAAAAAATGAGCGTATGACGAAAACCATTAACAGACAAAACAGCATTATAGCGAATAAGAAACTACAGAGCCAACCTAACGCAAAGTTATGTACAGCAGTTAGAAAAACTGAACTTTAGTTAACATAGCGATTTTTAAACGTCATCAATGGTTAAAGTCAGTTAAAAGCCACACCGAATCAGAAGGCAGGTAATGTGAAGAATCCATTTAGAAGTACTGCAGGCTAGACACACTACTGTTTCTAGGGATTGAAACACGGGAATAAAGGAGGAAAGTGCATAAATGTTAAAACTTTCTGGCAGATTAAAACTGTGCTCCAGGTCGTCACTCGAATGCGTGACATTTGCCTTTGTCGAGCAAGTGCTCTGCCAAACGAGCTACCCAAGCATGACTCACAAGGTGACCTCACAGCTTCACTTCCACCAGTACCTCGCCTCCTACCTTCCAGACTTCACAGAAGCTCTCCTGTCAGCCTTGGAAGACTAGCACTTCTGAAGGAAAGGATACTGCGAAGACATGGCTTAGCGACAGCCTGGGAGATGTTTCCAGAATGAAATAATCAAATCCCCGTCAGGTGATCCAGGTTTAGGCTTCCAGCGGTTCCCCTGTATGGTTTAAATCAACTACAGTGCAGTTCCTTTGCACTCGGTGCAGCCAGTTTCTCTCCCCTAACCAACTTTGTGGTCCGTCTCAATGTCGACCTAACAGTAATCCACAGCATTGCTTCCTTTTCGTGCCTGGACTGCAGAGACGGCATTAACTTCGTAGTATGTTACTCTCATGGTTCGATCCTAGAGACAGTATTTGCGGTCGCAGTTGAAAGACGGTGAAACTGATGGTTCCATCGACTTTGACATGTAGGTCGAATTAATTTAACCTTAAATAGTATATTCTTTAACTTTTATTAAGGATTATCTGATATTGATTGCCACTACATGAACTCCTTGTAGGAGTTTTATTTCTTGCGAATTACGTTTGGCTGGGCTGGCAGTTTCACAGACAGCAGATCAAAGGTGGTTGAAGAGAGCCATTAACTTCATACAGGTAGTTAAAGGTTCCGCAGATGCCAAGTAGGATAGCTTCCACCGATGGGTGTTGCGTGTGCTGGACAGGATGAGCTGATGCCCGTAGCGAGCCGCTACAATGTGGACGGCAGGTAATGCCACGGGCGTCTGGACGGCAGCAGAGGAGTCGTTGGAATTCCGCACATGATGACCAACGCTCCCATGATCCTAGAGCATGTTTCTGCGGTGAGGGCGTTGGCGGGCAACAATGAGCCTTGGGTGGGGAACGCAGAGAAGACGGCGCCAGTCTGCCATTGGGGGAACAACATACCGTTGGACACCACGCAGGCTCTGTGAGAGATACAGATATTTACGGTTCTATGCTCTCAGCAGAACATGTTATGTGAAGTGTGAAGATTCTATAAGTGTGAAACTGGAACTTTCTTGCCTCAAAGGCACCTTCAGTTTGCCCTTCAAATATGTATGAATCAGATAGGACTCAAGAGGAAACAACATGCTGGTACAATAATACGCTGCTTTAAGGCACCGATAGGATACAGTCAAAACAAATTCCTTTTCTTAGTTGAAGGCCTCTGCGTGCGAAAACGCGAGAATTTCATTGGTCAGTCTTGTCTGACGTAGCAGGTTTGGAAAATGAGAAGTGGGAGTGCGCTCCAGGAGAACTGATACTTGTCATTGGATGACTGCTTGTGATAGGCTGGGACTGGTTCTTGAGAAAGGGGCGAATGTTACCAGGGAAGACAGAAGGAACTAAGGGGATTCTGTCTGCAGTTAGCGAGAGAATTATGCTCGTAGAATTTGGCCTTGGAAATAGTCGTTTCAGTTTCCAGATCCTACTTGAACATTATTTAATGTTTGCGTTAGGTAGCTTTTCGAGATAAAAGGCATAGTAGCCGACACACCCCGTGCTATTATGTAGTAACCAATCTATCGGTTCGTTGTCTTGAATCTCCCCGTGTCTTAGTTACTTATAACTGTTTCATGTTCTTGAGGAATTTGGCAGTGAATAACAATGTTCGTTAAACATGTTCATGTTACACTTCAGTGCAAGTACCACACTCGTTTTGTGTGAGGATTTATAATAAAGAAAAGAACTTACGGCAGCTTGAGTTTCATTACATAGGTATCCCACCTGGTCGCAAAACTAAATTACATTGTCACAGTTGCACCACTCTTTTTAAGTCTGTAAAGCTATCATTCAGCGTTAATAAAAATCCTTGCGTAACGAGTGGTAGTTTACAGCCTTCATCGGGCAGCTACGTTGCGATATAGGTTAATTACCTAAAGGCTTAGGCTGTGGGGTATTATGTTTTGTAGGATTCACTGAGCTGTTGCAGATTTGCATGCAGTAGGGAACGTAGCCACTATGTGCGGGTGTTGAAATTTCAGTGTGAAAAGCAAGATAAAGTGAAAACAAAATAAGAAACAAAACAAAAAAACTGAACCTGTATGGAAGGATAGTATTTTGAAAGGGTATTTATGAATTCTGTATTGGTAATAGTGCAGTGCGTATGGCTGGTAAGCAAGTTTATTACTATTTAGCAGAACGTTAGCTGAATATTTATTACGTAATACAGTAGTTCTCTAATGTTCGGTGGACTTTTTCCTGGATGGGTTTTAGGTGAGGGTACCAGTTTACTCATGATCGAACTCTCAAGGAATTTATGTTTGTATGGTGTGGGGGACACTTTCGGACTATCATGTGGACGTTAAGACATCGGAAGTTGGATATTGTGTTCTGTAACTATTCCGCATTTCTGGAACAGTGGAATCTGAGATATATTTGACTGCTCCAGTATTTTAAATTGCTGTGGTTAAACTGTAGGAAAGCTTGCTGTTTATATCTAGAGTTAAGTATTGGGGAATGAAGATGGTAACGTTGCCATAATGATGCAACTGTTCAGGAGGAAATACCTTAAGCAGACCTGCTGTACATGCAAGAGATGCAAGAGTGGAAATGGAATGGATACTTGAGACGTATGTGAAGATGTGAACAGAGGTATTGTTGAATACAACATAGAAAGAACGGCGGAATAAAAGATCCACTAAGGAGGGTGTAAGTGACTGAAAAAAAGCCATTATGAAAGGTTGTGTAACATATAACCATTCGAGAAAAATGAGGTTGTTGAAGAATAAGTATAGTCAATGTGGAAATTTAGAGCTACATCATGGAGCCACTTGCTTGAAGCTATACCTCATTAAGCAAGTCTTGAAAGTAGTCGAATTAATCTAATTATGCTGATAGAATTAGTTACGAAATGAGAAATTAAAAGTAGTCTATGAGTTTTGCTGTTAGGCAGCAAAATAACTCATGATGGCGGAAGTGGAAAGGATATATAATGAACATTGGCAATAGCAAAAGAAGCCATTTGAAAAAGAGAAATTTTTTAACATCGAAATTAAATTTAAATCCTAGGGAGTCTTTCCTGGAGGAATTTGTATGGATTATTGCCTTGTACGGAAGTGAACCGGGGATGGTAAGCAATTTAGACAAAGAGAACAGAAACTCTTGAAATGCGGTGTTGCAGAAGAATGTTGCAGACTAGTTGATTAAATCGAATGTCTAATGACCAGGTACTGAATGAAACTGAGGGAAAACTTGACTAAAAGAAGGAGTCGGTTGATAGGCCACCGCCTAAGGCGTCAAGGAAAGGTAAGTTTGGTAATGGTGAGGGGGGGAGGGGAGGGGTATGAAATTGGATGGGACACGGTTTCATTATAGTAAGGAGGATCAAATGAACGAAGGTTGCAGCAGTTATGCAGAGGTGAAGAGGATTGCACAGGATAGACATACGTGGAAGCTTGCTGCAGAGCAGTCTGCAGATCACAACAGCGTGTCATCCGGTTTAGACGATAATGGAGGAACAGGAAGAATTTTTAAAATGGTTTTCCTTAACAATAAGTCGCTAGCTGGAGATCTCGAACGCCGTATGAGGGTTCATTCAAAACAGCTCACACCATTCCACCCCCGGGTACCTTCCTTCAAGCTGCTGGAAATACACTTTACGAGAACGTGTTTTCATACAAGGGGAAGACCAAGTTCTTAACATTTACAGGTAAGCTCGTATTCTAACACTGTTCTCTTTAAGGAAAAGGGACCATAATTGCCAGCATTGCCCACACACATCTTATGTTCACCTTAAGAGAATCTCTTTATTCTCGACTATCAGTTATTATGGTTCTGTTCCCAGTATTCATACAATTCGAGATTGCTTAACTGTTAAAAATTACTCATGAGCGGAATGTTTCGTCTCATTCTGTTACTTCCAGTAGTAGTTCGACAAATAAAATTCGCTTTCCGTTGCTATTCCTAGCAAGCATAAGACGAAGCTGAGGTCATTGTGGTTTACTATCTTCTTCTCCAAGCACACCAGAGATTAGGGTGGAGTTATGGATATGAAATTACGTGGGGTCGACCGAAACTTTTCTCGCATTGTGCTTACGGTCTTCTTAGAATCCCGAGTTCGTCCAGGACTGTTTTCGTGATAAACAAACACACACACACACACACACATACACACACACACACACACACACACACACACACACACACACAAAACTGAATTTTCGTTGGACAGGATATACACAAGTTATTCACTTTCCTAAAAGTAAGCAGCAGTGTTACAACAAAATCTGTATCTATGAACTAGGTTTACGCCTTTTGCTGAGTTGCGTTCCGAGCGTAACCGAGCAAACGAGGGTCGTTCTTTATTGACTACAATGGATTGGGTGTAAGCTGTGGCAGAGGGGGGAGGAATGAAAAAGGTCAGGAACACATTCTAGAGTAGATGTGAGTGCTTTACGTCGAGGCTACGTGAATTCCAACGTGGACAAATCGCCGGTTCTCGTACTGTGTGTGTTCCCTGCTTAAGGCAGCCGAAGTGTTTGGTGTTTCAAGAAGCACCATGTCACGTCGAGGATTTATACCCATACAGGGAAGGCGGAAAAACATCATTCTTTAAGTCACAAAGAGTGACGGACGGTCATCGAATAGTATTGTGTCCAAAACTAAGAGGACGACAGCTCCAAAAGTCATTGCAGAGCTGAATGCCCCTCTGATAAACCAAACAACAAAACAACACGAAGGCATAAGGAAGGAATTGCATGTCAAGCTGGCATTTCAAAACCACTCATTAATGATGCGGATGCCCGTAACAGTACTACATGGTGCCGAAACTGTGAGACGTGGACTACGGAGCAACGGCAGTACGTTATTTGGTCGGATGAGCCTCGTTGCACACTGTTTCCAAATTTTGGTCGAATTTACGTTCTTAGAAGGGTAGAAGTCGCGGGTTCGTTGATGGTTTGTGGAGCCATATGGTGATAATCCCTAGGCCCCATCATTATCGTATTACTGACAAGGATTATATGACCATTTTCGCTGATCAAGTGCAGTGTTTGTTCCCCAACGGCGACGCTGTGCGCCAAGAGGACTTGGCGCCTGTTCACACAGCTCGCATCGTCCATGGCTGGTTGTGTAAGCACGAGGATGAATTGTGATACCTACCCTGGCCAACACTATAGCTCAATATTCTTGTCTTCGTGATGTATCTCCATCACCGTCCATTACCCATTCTAAGACTAGTGGAAGCTGTTTTGAATGTCAGCGGGTTGCCTTCATCGTATTAGGCATGGTAATGTGATGAGTTTTTGGTGTTTTCATATTCTTGTCCGCCCCGTGGCTATGCATATTGTGAAAAGTAATTGTGCAACGAAGCTACCTTGGTATACAAGCAAAGTTAATTTTACGTCTGAAGATATCTCTCCGAAAGGAATGTTAATTGTGTTCTGTTCATGTGGCAACAGTATGGAAGTGTATCCAACGCCTTCTGTATTCCAAGCCACACATCATTAACATGGGCGCCGATATCCACTGTCTTTTAGGTTTTGTGAACAGACAAGTCGTTGGTGAAATCCATGTTGAATCACATGGGGGAATTTTCTGTATCGAGAATTCTCATAATACTTGAGTATAAAATGTGTTTCAAATCCGACAGTTAACTGGCGTTAGCGATAGAGGCCTATAGTACGACTCACTAAGTTTAATTTAAAGTCGATTAATTCTGTTTGAATAAGTCCGTTAGTTGTGTCTCATTTACAGCAAATTATAAGATAAAATGAATTTTTGAAAAGAATTCATGCAGTGACGGACGTGGAGTTTAGACGACACGTGCCGGCGCACCCGCGTCTGCTGAGGTTACGCCGCCGCCATACAAAAGAGAGCGCTCCGATATTCGCTGGCGGCGGGGAATTTCACGCATTCGAAAGCAAAGGAGACGCGAGCGGCGCCCGAGTGTGTGTCATACAAAGTATCGATGTCATGCTTTGAAGTGCAGCCTTTGCTGTCGCGCCGGCAAAATCGAAACACTAATTGCAAACAAGGGAGCTTCTGCTAACTGGAGCACGACCACGTGCCTGTAGTGACAGCGGTCGCAATAAACAGCCACTGTAGTGACGATCTTCCAAAGGTTCACTGTCACTAACAGGTGGAAACAACCACGAGTGGCGTTGCAGGTACGCTTGCATTAGAACAGTCGTTGCTCTTGCATCTAGCCAGAGACAGTTGCGGACGAAAATATTCTAACATTACATTTATACAGCCTAGTTTGGTCAAGTGAAGATCGAAACCATCATCTGGATGTGGTACAA